>NC_061121.1:72105939-72191700 GCF_002878395.1 Capsicum annuum
TTTTCTTTGATTTTTTTTTGAATTTTTTTTCTCAATCTCTATTTTTGTTGTCTCTTTTTTGTTTTTTTCTCAATCTTTATTTTTTTCTTTTCTCTCCTCAACTTCTATATTTTCTTTATTTTTCTTTTTTATTTTCTTGATTTAAAAAAAAACATTTTTCTTCATTTTCTTCTTTATTCGCAATTTTTAGTATTTTTTCTTTAATTCGATTTCTTCCAATCATGTTACACTCCATGAGCAAGAGTTGATATTACCACATTATAGAGACAAGACTTATGACTTTCAAACAAGAAGTTACATTTCATGGGCAAGAGTTGACACTATTACATTATAGTTTGATTTATGAGATGTTCTATAACTCTTACCTTAGAGGTACTCAAGGACTTTCAAACAATAATTTATGCCCCACGGGCAAGAGTTGACTCTACTACATTGAGTTTTTATTTATCGGATGTTCTACAACTCTTGCCTTAGAGGCAAGATTTAGCTGAAGGACTTTCAAATAACAAATTATGCCCCACGGGCAAGAGTTGATACTACCACGTTATGTTTTCATTTATGAGATGTTCTACGACTCTTGCCTTAGGGGCACGTCTTATCCCAAGAATTTTCAAACAAGTTATATACATTGGGCAAGAATCAACACTAACACATTATGTTTTTTACTTATGAAATGCTCTATAACTCTTGTCTTAGAGGTATAGCTCAATCCAAGGACCATCAAACAACAAGTTATTTCCTATGGGCAAGAGTTGATACGACCACATTGTGATTGATTTATGAGATGCTTTAACTCTTGCTTTAGAGGCAAGACTTTGACTAAGGGCTTTCAAGCAACAAGTTATACCTTATGGACAAGAGTTGACATTACCATATTTTATTTTAATTTATGAGTATATTGTTTAACTCTTGCCTTAGAGGCAAGACTTACCCAAGGACTTTCAAAAAACAAGTTACACCCCATGGGTAAGAGTTGACGCTATTACATTATTAACTATTCAATATTATATTGAATATTCTAGATTCTAGAGCACAAGGACTACTATAGCGATCTAGAATTTCGATTTATCACAATTCTAATAACAATTCTAATACTAATATCATTAAATAGTGATTGCAGATATTGTTAATATTCTTTTTATTTTCATTTTCAATTTGAATGGTAAATATTCTTTTTCATTTCTTTTTTTGGCATTTGAAATCTGATTTATGAGATGTTCTATAACTTTTGTTTTAGAGGCAAGACTTAGCTTAATGACTTTTAAACAACAAGTTACGCTCCATGGGCTAGATTTCACACTATCATATTGTGTCTTGATTTATGAGATATTTTATAAATCAAAGGCTTTCAAACAACAAGTTATACCCATGGGTAGGAGTTAACACTACCACATTATGTCTTGATTTATGAGATGTTTTATAACTCTTTTCTTAGAGGCACGAATTAGTCCAAGGACTTTCAAATAGAAAGTTACGCTTCATGGGTAAGAGTAGATATTACCACATCATGTCTTGATTTATGAGATACTAGTTAATTTATCTGCGCTTCGCGCAATCATAGTAATACAAATAATTTATTAAATAATATATAGATATATTTTTATATGAAAAGAATATAAAATTAAAAAATACAAAAAAAAATTACAACGACTCAACCGCTTCTCAAAATAATAGACGTACAATTCATAGAGTAAATATGTTAACAACATGTAATCATCTACTTTACAAGTTGAAGAGAAAAATATTTATTCTTGTAATTATAATGCTAAAAAATAAATTAGATAATACACTATTTCTCAAAGTTAAAAAGAAAGAAAATAAAAATTAATAAAACATAAATGTTTCTTGTTCGTGTATATAAAATTTTTCATAATTACCTCACATTCATAAAATTTTTAGAATTAATTACCTCATTTTCCTCCCTCGCTTCCATGTTCCTTTATATTTCTCAAATTTTATGTCATGCATATTTATTGATAGTCTTAAAACTTAATCATAACTAAGATCAAATAACAAATATATTTCAATTATTAAAATTTATTTAGCTATCGGTGGATGTTGGCTGCTTTGTATTGCTTTACATGTGATTAATGAAAATAAGTTAGTCACTAAAAATATCAATTAATAAATTAAGAAACTTAATTAATAATTAGTAAATTTTCAACTACAAAATTATTCATTTAAATCAAAGGAATTATAGACTTAAAAATTGAACTTAAGAGGCATCATATATAGATATAGAAATAAGACAATACACATATTATTATATTTTTAATCATTATTAAAAAAAGAAGATGAAACCAATGCATAATTGTCCAAGTTCTTGCTGATATCCACTTCCACAAGCCTTTCACCATTTAAGAGCATCTTCTTCTTTTTTTCAAGTGAAATAAAAATATTAATATAATAGTGAAAATGAAGGATAACCTTGGATAAAATTGCATGAAATAAAACACATGAACTTCTATAGAAAGAAAAATGAAATGAATACATTAATGTCTCGATATGTACTTCCACAAGCCTAAAATATCGATTATAAATTAAGCAACTTAATAATTAGTAAATTTCCAACTACAAAGTTATCAACATGGGTTGTGGTGCAGTGGATGAGGCTGCTCCACCTTAACTAGAGGTCGAGGGTTCGGCCCTGGGTATGGAGAAAACTTTGTTGGGAGCGCTGCCACCTTAATGGCCCCTACAACCTGCAATTCGGATTAGTCGGGGCTCTAATACGGGCACCGAATGGAACACCCCCCCCCCCCCCCAAAAAAAAAAAAAAAAAAATAAAAAATAAAAATTCCAACTATAAAGTTATTTATTTAACCAAAAGAAATTATAGAATTAAAAATGGAACTTAAGAGGCGTCATATATAAATATAGAAATAAGACAATACACATATTATTATATTTTTTATTAGTTGAAAAATAAAAATAAAGATGAAATCAAATGTTCGAGCTCTTGCCGATATCCACCACAAGCCTACTTTTTCAAGCGAAATAAAAATATAAATATCATAGTGAAAATGAAGGATAGCCTTGGGTAAAATTGCATGAAATAAAACATATGAACTTCTATAAAAAGAAAAATGAAATGAATACATAAAAGTCTCAGTATCTACTTCCACAAGCCTATCACCATTCAAAAGTCTTCTTCTTCTTTTTAAGACAAACAAAAGCATGAATATAATAGTGAAAATGAAGGGTAACCTTGGATATCATTTCATGAAACAAAAAATATGAATTTATATACATAAAAATAACAAAATACCTAAGGTATCATTAACTTTTGTATTAAATATTTAGGGGTTATGAATTTATATAATAAAAATAAAGGAATACCATAAGGTATCTTAATTTTTAAAATAAATATTGAACAGTTATAAATATAAAATCATGAATAACTTGAGAGTTACAAATATTATTAGTAGAAATTAAATAGATGAATTATAGAGACAAAAATATTAAAGCAAATTGATGACAAAAGAAAAATAAAACGTGCAACTCCTTACCTCAAACATTTCTTTTCTTTTATTACATGATAAATAGAGTTTAAATATGGTGACTTTTGATTTTTATTTAAACACACAAATATTTAAAGAAAGGAGAAAACTCAATAAATATCCAAAAAAACCACAAAAGAGATAAATAGGTTTGGAGGCCTCTAAGGCATGCCACATAAGTATGAATATATATATATATATATGTAGATATATATATTGATTCTATAACTCTTGTCTTAGAGGCAAGACTTAGCCGACAGATTACTCCCTATGGACAAGAGTTGACACTATCATATTGTGTCTTTGTTTATGTGATGCTCTATTAGTCTTGACTCTATGACAAGAATTAGTCCAAGAACCTCCCAAAGAACAAGTTACGCCTAATGGACAAGTCGACACTGCCACAATGTTTCTTGATTTATGAGATATTCTATAACTCTTGCCTTATAAGCAAGACTTATTCAAGGATCTTCAAACAATAAGTTATGATCTATAAGCAAGAGTTGGCACTACCACATTGTGTCTTGATTTATGAGTTGTTCTATAATTTTTACCTTAGAGGCAAGACTTATCCCAAGGGGCTTTCTAACAACAAGTTATGCCCTTAAATTTGCTTTTTTTTTGGCAATTAAAGATCACTTTACTGATTACCAAGTGAAATATTTACAAAGATAAGGGATGATACAGACCATCAATCTACCAACATTATGTCTCACAGACTTCTAATACAATAAAAAAGCTTAGTATTAACTCTAACTCTAATGCATATTATCAGCTTTATAGCTCGAATTAACTCCTCTACTGCAGCTGTTTGTTTCTGGAAAATTCTTTTATAGTCCGTATGGGTGCCTTATTTATATTATTGTCATCTGCTTCTGTGCTTTACTATGTGTTTGTGTGATATCTTGTGCCTGAGCCGGGGGTCTTTCGGAAACAGCCTTTCTACTTCATCAGAGGTAGAGGTATGGACTGCGTACATCTTACCCCCCCAGACCCCACTAAGTGGGAATACACTGGGTTTGTTGTTGTTGTTGTAGACAGTGTGTACAACTGCTGCCAAGCTTGCCTTCAAGATAAACCCTCGAGGATATGTTTCTCTTGTTCGATTTTCTACCTACTCCCACATGTGTACCCAGTCCCTAGGATATCCACTCCATCTCTACCATTTTAAGATAACATTCCATATTGTATTAGTCACTCTACATTTAAAGAACAAGTAGTTTCTAGTCTCTAGTTGTGTCTGGCAGAATATACAATCAGGCTCCACATTTATGCCTCATTTCAGCATCTCGTCTCTTGTTCTTATACTGCAATGCATACATAGCCATAACATAAAGTATGCTTTGGTTCTACAATATTATAATAAATCAGCTTTATCCAAAGAGCATTCTCCAGTTCACATATGGTTTTCTTATAAGCTTTGGTGATTTGAAATTTCCCTTACACTACTATTTGATTCATGCCACCTATCCTTTGAAAGAATTTCCTCATTATATATATTTTCCTAATTATCAGCAAGCCTGCTGAGGGATGTTCATATCAAACATATTCTACTTCTTTATATAGTAATGACGTACCCAAGCAATCCATAACTTATTTGTTTGTTGGCTGAGATCCCATAACATCTTTCATATAGATGCTTGATTCCATACTTGCAGATTGATTAGACTAAGACCTCCTTCCCTCTTTGGTTGGCAAATTTTCTCCCAAGACACCAAAGTTTTTTTAGTAATCATTGCTTCACCTGACCAAACATAACTTCTACAAGTGGCCTCTATTAGCTTGATGATCTTTTTAGGAATTAAGAACAACTAGGATAAGTAAGCTTGCACACCAAATAACATAGATCTAATAAGTTGCAATCTTCCAGCATAAGATAGACTCCTAGCCATCCAGAAAGTAATTCTAGAGGTAATTTTCTCTACTAGAGGCTTACATCGTTGCACAGTAAGTTTCTTAGTAGATAGAGGTACTCCTAAATACTTAAAAAGAAGTTCCCCTTTATCATACATAAGGGCCTGGATTATTTCCTTGTGAACATTTAGACCCACACCACTAAAAAATAACTAACTCTTGTTTAGGTTGGCTTTTAAACTTGATGTTGTAGAGAACATGTCAAATTTCCTCTTTAAACATTGAACTGATTGTAGGTCACCCTAGAAAATAATAACAGATCATCCACAAAACATAAATGTGTTATACTCAATTTTTTACATCTTGGATGGTAAGAAAGAACTAATTCATACTGCAGTCCCTTTAGACATCTATTGAGATATTCCATTACCAACACAAAAATATAAGGAGACATAGGATCTC
The DNA here is from genome assembly GCF_002878395.1 of Capsicum annuum. Taxonomy (NCBI): domain Eukaryota; kingdom Viridiplantae; phylum Streptophyta; class Magnoliopsida; order Solanales; family Solanaceae; genus Capsicum; species Capsicum annuum. Next base: position 72,111,756 of record NC_061121.1, read on the forward strand.
CTTGCCTTAGACCCCTCTTAGCTTGAATTGTATCAGTTAATTGCCATTAACTACAAAATTATAACTTACTGTTTTTATACATTGCATAATCTATGTAGTCATTCTCTTTGGAAATCCCAGTTTCTTCAGCACCTGTTCAATGAAGCACTACTCCACAGAATCATAAGCTTTTTATAGGTCTACCTTGATCATAAATTTAGGAGATATATTCTTTCTTGCATATCTCTTTATCATACTATTATCAATGATTAGTCTTCTTGGCATAAAATCAGATATGTCCTATAAGATCAGACAAGTTATGATTTTTGAGAGGATCTTAAAAGGTTGGTGCAGCATGCTATGGGTCTGAAGTCTCTCATATTTTATGGGTGAGTTATCTTTAGTACCAAAGTAACTACTATATTATTCATAGCTTTTAAGAGTTTATTCCGACCCTTCTGTAAATCTCCTTTGATAATTAACCATGTCTTTTTGAAAAAATAGGTTGTGAAACCATCAATACTAGGGGTTATTGATAACAAAAGCAAATAATGCCTTATGAATTTCTTCCTCTGTTATTGGTCTGCATAGCTAGTGCTGTTGGTGGACTGTGAATTTTAAGTCCCAATCTCAAACAAGTCAGATCAACTGAAAGCAAGCTTATGGCAATAGAGCCCAAAAATTGTTTATAGAATTACAATACCTCATTCTCAATGTGATCAACTTTATAAAGTATTCTTTTATCTGCAACTTTCAATACATATATCGTGTTGATGCTTGTTCTAGCTTTCATATACTTGAAAAAATAACTGTTGTTTCCATCTCCCTCCTCTATTTAGTAAGCTTTAGACTTTTGTTTCAACATTCTTTCTTAAATTTTAAGTCATTTCTGTAGTTCCTTATTAGTTGAGTGCTCTTCTTCTATCATCTTTGAGTCTTGCTTATCACCCATATAACTTTGTATAAGTTGCAGCTGATCTTTTGCTTGAGTGATTCTCCCCTCAGTCCTCCTATTATTGTGGTTCGCAGTTATTTTAAAGGGTCTTTGCACATCTACAATTTCTTCCATACTTTGAACATACTAGTGCCTTTTATAGGTTTGCTCTATATGGATTGCATAGTAGACAGAAATCTTTCCTCATCAGCTAATGCATTTAAAAATCAAAAAGGTTTCTTACCCTATTTCCCTTCATGTTTTATATTAATATAAATGGACGAGTGACTATAAAAATGATTCTCAAGAAATTGAGTTGTTAAGCCCCCATATTACAACACCCAATCTTCATTACATATTGCTCTATCTATCTTGATCCATATATGTTTGTTCATCCAGGTGTAGTGTCTTCCATATGCCATCATATCTACCAGTTTCAGCATAACCATAGTTTCTTGAAAGTCTTTTATTTCAACATCTACAACAAGTTGGCTACCCACTTTATTAACACTTGTGAGGGGATAATTAAAATCCCTATAAATTCACCAAGGTACATCAATCAATGCCCCTATTATGTGAAGTCCTTGCCATATATCCCTTCTTTCCTCTAAGATATTGCTTCCATAGATTACTATCAACATACAATTGAAATCAGAATGTCTATCATTCACCTTACAATGAATGAATTGCTTATGAATTTACAATTATTGTACATGGACCTCTTCTTCTTTCTATATCACTCATATATGACCTCTTGTATCAGAAGTATAATTATTTATATGTTTCCAACCTTTAGCATAAGTATTGAGACTGTTTTGGAACTTAGCAACTTTACTTTTGTCTCTAATAATCCAACTATACTAACTTTATTTTTATGCAAAAAATAGATCTCCATATCCCTTTGCTTGAGAGGTCTTTCTACTACCTTAACCACCATATCCTCCTATACTAATAGTGAAAACGAGTTCTGTACTTTATTACTGACTTTTTGTGCTCTTGAGTTGGTCTTGTTACTAACAAATCAGCATAAGACATACTTTCCATCCCATTAGGTCGGGTAATAGAAGCTAGCTTGCTCTATGTTCCTTGGGGTTTGTATGCCTAAGCAGTCACACTAGAAGTTACTTGCCGAATTGCAAGTTGCTCTGTCTCTGGTTCCTTACTAGTCATTGGATTATCCGGTATCCTTATTCCCTTCCCCATCTATTTTTGTACTATTTTCTTCTCTGCAAGTTTCCGTTCTTTCTTATTTTGATCAGCTTCCTGAGGTTTAGTGCTTACCTTAGGGTGGGATGCTTTATCTTTGCAGATATGCCTAAATTGAGAGCACACAGGGCAAAATAGCTGTCTCTAATCATAAGAGACTTTATGAACAAATAATCTCCCAAACGAATCAATAATTTTAATTTACTTAGGCAACTACTGAGTTATATATTCATATCAACAAGAACTCTTGCATAAGATATTCTTGTTTAATCTTTAGTACATTCATCTACAAATAATGGCTAACCTAATATACTCACAATCTTACTTAAAGTCTTTTAGCCCCAGCAATTTAAAGGTAAATTATACGGTCTTACCCAAAATGGCAGCATAGTGGGAATTTCCTTCTGAAAAATCAAATGTAGGGCTCTACACCTTTAAACATAGAGGCATGCTATTCATAGTGTAAGGACCCGAGTAGAGGATTTCATCCCTGTCCTGTGAGTTGTTGAATTTAGCAATATAATAGACTTTGTCATGCCAGTATAGCTCTGGCAGGGTCACAATGTTCCAGTTTCTCGCAATGTAAGCTTTCAAGTATGTCAAACCTGGTGCTTCCCCCATTGTATAGAGTATTAATGCATTGCTCCATTCCTTTGTAGATCTCGCTATGTTAACCTCCTCTAGCATAACCCTAGGATTCCTATCAAGAATAATTGGCACTATGAATTTAAATGCCATACCATTAGCTGAAGCTCGATTTCACGAAAATAGATTTGCCCAATTCTTATTCTCATCAGATTCCTTTTTCTCTTGCTGATTCTCTAGCATCGACATTCCCATTGGGCTAGATATTACTGGATTAGCTGTGCTAGTACTTGGTTCCTCAATGAAGATGACTCTCTTCCCTTTCCAAGCCTGATTTGACTCCATTGTGGGTGAAGCCCCAATTTTCATGGTTACTATGCCATTTTCTTCAACCTGTTCTTCATTCTCTACTAGAGTTTCCCCTTACTATCTCCCTGGTTTCCTCGATCCTCTGTTAGCTTTCTAGTTTTGTCATTATCCTTCCTAGGTTGCCTCTTCCTCGTTTAGCCAAGGAGGGTGCACGTTAGCAGAATGAGTTAAGCATGCTCCGAGAGCATTGTAAAGATTATTATTATTATTTGTTTTGATGTCAAGAAAAGAATATTCCTTTGCAGATTATTCAACTTTTTATTTATTAGCAAAATATAATAGAAGTTGAGAAAAAATAAAAAAGAGAATAAACAAAATAGAGAAACTAAAAAAAGAGATTGAGAAAGAAAGAAAAAAAAGATAAGAGAAAAATAAAGGTTAAGAAAAAAAGAGAAGAATAAATAACAAAAAAAAGATTGAGAAAAACAAACATGAGAAGAAAAAAATAAAAATAAAGTTTGAGAAAAATGAACAAGAAAAAAAATGAGAAATGAGAAATGATAAAAAACAAAATAAAATAAAAAATAAATATTGAGACCAATGAATTGAAAAAAGATAGAGAAATAAAAAAATAAATAAAGTTTGTAGAAAAAAAAAGAAAAAAGAGAAAAAAGTACAAACAAAAAAATTGAGACAAATGAATTAAAACAAGAAAAAGGTAAAAAAAAAAACAATCAAAATAGAAGTTAAGAGACAAATGAGAATGAAAATTTTAAAAATATTTGAGGTGTAGAGGGGCAAAAATGTACTTATACTATACATAAAAAAGAAGGAATGCTAGCCTTTAAAGACTTTTCTTATGGTGATAAAAAATCCAAAGCCACCCATATTGGGATCATCCTATTTAATTTTCTGCAAAATCCACTTAAGCTCTTCAACTATGATTAGTACCTATTAGCACCTCACTATTGAAATAATTGTTCCTATTCAACACTTTTTATTAATCAACAAAACATGTGAAGTGTGTATGATACACTCTCGGTGACATGACAAAATTAACTAAGTAAAAGATAACATGAGGCATTAAGGCCCCAAATATTATAAGTTTAAATTAAAAAAGAAAGAAAAAAAAACAACCCACCTACACACTTTCGCCTCCTCACAAAACCTAAACCCCCTACCCCTTCCTACTTTTACTTCATCTTCTTCACCATTCTTATTTTTAAACTTACAGGGAGAGAGGGGTATAGTGATAGGACATTCTATTTTTTTCATACAAAAAAAAAGATTCAGGAGAAAAAAATACAGAAATTCTACTAACTAGAAACACTGTATATGCTCCATCAAAGTTTCGATGGATACTTCAGCTATTCAATCTCCAAAATTGTAGAATTTTCTCAAATACTTAGAAAGTGAGGCCGTCAAAACAAGGCTTCGCTAATACCCAACTGGCCTTGTGAGTTTGAAGTGTCTTTCAATTAGTTTAAACAAGTCTTCGAGGATTCTAAGATTAGGTGATTATTGTTATAAAGTTTTACTGTTTTCTTATATACTGAATTATTTTAATCATATGAAAGAAATAAAACACAGAGATGTTATGGCTTGCAAAGGAGATGACCGAAAGTGGTAGGGTGATTTTTTTTTTTCTAATTAAAATTATTTCTTTTAAAAATAAATAAAAAGATTTTAGTTATTTTAGTGCCAAGTGTCAATTAAAGATAAAAAAGTGCTAGCTTTTTCAGAAAAAAAATTATTTGGAATTCAGTCATGTGCTCAAGGAAAGTGAGGGGCACTTTTTTCCCACAACATTTTATGTTTGATAGGTACATGATTTGAATAGTTTAGGTGTTCAATAGGTAGTAGTCCATCTTGAGGTGCCTAAGTGAATTTTTTAAACAACTTTAAGGGGTTGTCATTGACTTAAGCCTAAAGAAAATGATAAAAGATGATCTTATTTTTGTGACATAGTTTATTAACTCAAAATAAATGATATCTTTTTAATTAATTAAATTTTCATGCACTATATAATAAAAGGGTCCTAATGAGTACCTGAGAATTATATATTATAGCTGTAGGATAGAGAGTTCACAGGTCGATTTGAATCAAGTTTTGGTCAAAATAAATTTAATTGGTTTTTATTATTAAAACAAAGTCAACCCATATATTAAAAATTTTTCAATGTGGTTATTGTTGGCTTAGTTTGATTCTTAATCATATGCATATATTATTTTTTAGTGTAACACAACAAGTCGCATACTCGAATTACCTTTTTTCAGTATGGCCGATGGTATTATTAGTTCAATCAGATGGTATTATCTTTTTTCAGTATGACCGACAGTTTTGAACATGGGCATGAAATTTTTTTTGGTATGGATACTACCCCAAAATGGGCCCTACCCGACTTGAGTCTAATTTAGTTGGACTCCAATATAAATACCGAACAATGAAAAATAAAAAAAATCATTTGTTAGTGTCCTAAAATTATTGATTAAATTTTACAAACCACGATACTTGAGGCCTATTAACTAAATTTAGCGATAATTTATATATTTACTAAACCCAACAACACTTTCTCTTCTCCTTCTCTCCCTCGCCTCTCCCCTCTTTACTTTTTTCGTCCCTCTCCCTTTGTGCATCTCCCTTTATCTTATTCCCTTATCTATTTCTCCTTTTTTTTTTCCTCCTCCTCTGTGTATCTCGCCTTCTCTCATCACTCTTCATCTGTGTATCTTGCCTTCTCTCTTCCCCCCTCTCTATATATCTGTATGTTAGGTGCATGCACAATTTACCAACATAGATACATGATGCCTACATTTGTGTCGATGATATAATGTTTGAATTGATCAAGAAAAATTGAAGAAGAAGCAGAGAAGATTTAAAAGTGAAAAAAGTCTGATAAATCTAATCTGAGAAGATTTATGATAATGTTGCTTTACGTCTATATCTACAATTTAATGTTTGAATTTCCCAAGAGAAATAAAAGAGGAAGAGGAATTTTAGAAGCGAAGAAGAGTCTAACACATTATGAGTTTTTTTTAATACAGATTATATCTATAATACAGGTTGCTTTACATTTGTATCTATGATGCATGTTTGAATTTCTCAAGAATTATAAAGAAGAAGAGGAATTTCAGAAGCGAAGAAGAGTCTGAACATCTGATGCATTCCAAGTACATTCTACGATTTTTTTATTAGAGTCTATATTTATGTAACTATCCTCGTGATGATTTTTAATTTTTTTATGTTTTGATCATTTTTTCCCTTATTGTTGCTGTATTATAATATTTGTGAGTTGCTGGAATAGGTGACACGATCCCCAAAGCATTCAAAAGTATTTTATGCAATTTTTTAGCTTTGAAAAGCTTTTAAGTTGATATTGTTGAATTTGATAAACATTCCTAGAAGGGGCAGATCTAGGGGCCTGGGTGGGGATTCTCAGAAACCCAGTAACTTTCATGCGGATCTAATATCTATATAGAGAAATCTAGTATATATATAAAAATTATAAGTTGGGAGCCCATAAATGTATTCTATTGTTGGTCTAGTAGAGTAGAGGGACTTGTAAAAGTTCTACTAACCTCTTGGTTGTGGATTCAAATCCCTTTAGTTACTCTTTGTTTTTATTTTTATCTAACATAGGAAACTCACAAACTTTAAATCCTGGATCCGCCTCTAAATTTTCTAGATCAGAGATTCAGATGAAATTTTTTTCAGTTTCCCTAATTTTAAAATGTCGATTTTAGGTTAGTAGCGAGATTTATTCGGTTTCGAGGCTCTATTATAATTTTTGAGTGTTTGGGCAAGAAACTAATTTTATTGGCCTAAAGTGATTATCGGGTGAACCTTGTTGATAAAGACCTACTTTGGTGATTATGAGGATTCCTTTGAATTCGTATTATTGAAATTAGCCTAGTAGCATTATTAGCTTGTTTAGATAAAATATTGAATAAATCTCGAGGGTTCACTCAGAGAGTTATTGGTCATGGACCATTGCAAGTGCATAAAATATTTACTTATTGTGATCACGTGGATGGGATCACGATCGCGAAGAGCTCAAATATTATTCATCACTATCGCATGGAGGATGTAGAGATCACAAAGGTAAACCTTTTTGTGCATCACGATCACATGTCCAATTCCCACGACTGCAGAGAGAAACTTAAGGGAAGTCAACTTTGACCCTGACTGGTGTCGTAATTGCGATAAAGGTACTGTTCACTGAACAGTATAAATACTTCATTTTGGCCTTAAACCTCATTTTTAAGATTTGAGAGCACATTTTAGGAGGGATCTTGATACAATTCAAGCTTCAACAATATCATAAAATGAATAATTAAAGTTCGAGAATATGCTAAAGTATAAGGAAGAAGGGGAAAAAAAGAAGAAAGAAACTATCAATGCAAAAAAGGAAGAAAGAGGTTTCGTTATATTGACTCTTAAAGAGACGTTTTTTGATTTAATAAATATTCGGCGAATCACAAAATATATTATTTAAGAGTCAATATAACAAAACCTACCAATAGTTTCTACTCCCTCCATTCCTTTTTATTTGTTTCATTTTTTCAGAGTCAAAGGATACAAACTTTTACCAACATTTTAATAAGTATTACTTAATCAAATTGACAAAAAGAAAACTACAATTTATAGTACTTTTCATATATTTTTTGAATATCTAAACTTCAATTCTAAAAAATTAAATTAATATAATCTACTTTAGCATTGAAATTTAGTCGAATTGACTCACGAAAAATGAAGGGAGCAAATAAAAATGAATGGAGTACTTTCCAACGAAAACAAATTGAAGAAAATTTAAGAAGAGAGAGAGAAAAATCAATAAATAAAAGATTAAGAAGAGAGAAAGAATAAAATAAAGTAGATACTTTTTAAAATTAAATCAAAAATTAAAATTAAGTGATCTATTAAGTCAACCGAAATTCAAGCTAATTAGATGAGAGAGATTAATTGCATGATATATTAATTGCATGATATACAAACTATACTATTTGTATATGAGGGCCCACTTAAATAATAGTTCTTTAACTAACTTTTGATTATTCCAGATTATTATTTTAAAGAGAAAAGACATATTTTCACCCCTGAAATTGTTCGTTCAACTTACTTTAACACTTAAGTCAAACTTTCATTTATTTACCCCCTTAACTGATTTATAGTGAATTAATTCAACCCTTAATGCTGATGTGGCATTAAAAAAGAAAACAAAACCGTGTGAATCTTTTCTTGTAAAAAAAAAGGCTACTAATTGACAACGCCCAAGAGCACACGCAAGTGTACGTGGTCTTATCAAGTAGTAAAGTGGCTTCAAGGAAGCCTAAGTATCAATCTCTCAGGGACTTGCGTTCGCCGCCTATCCAATTCTAGTTTAACTATTGTGAAAAAGTAAACAAGAAGGTTTAAGAATCGTAAACTAGAAAGAAACTAAACTAATGGGAAAAAGATGACTTAGGACAATCAAAGGATAGAAGCCCAGGGTTAAGTCTTACGAACAATCATACTATGTTGTTGAATTTCTTTCGTTAACTTACTTATCCTAGTTGTTGATTCATAGGGTTAATTGTATGATCATGGTTTCCTAATCTCTAATCCTTTACCTAAGTTGAACCATACGGCTACATCGTTGAGCGGGGATGTAATACTGTAACACCCCGATTTTAAGAACTGGAATGCGACACGATGCTCATGACTGTGAAGGACCACAGGCTAACCCATGACTGATATCTGTACCTGTATACTGCATAATATATCATAAAATGCAGAAACATGAACATAAAAGGCCATAAGGTTCGAACTGAATAAACATATGATAACAAAATATCTGAAAAAGGTATAACAATACCAAAACAAGTCATAAATACTGAAAATAATGAGATCTGAATATATAATCTGAAATCTAGTCTGAAAGCATCTAACTGAACTGAATAAGGAGTTGAAGGAACATGTCTCCAATTAACTCCATCTAGCAGCTGAGTAGTAAATGTAGAAATAATCATATCATCCTCAAATGAGAAGGACTCACTGCAAACTCTGAACACTGGAATGCTACTGCTGATCTGGAGATCGTGCCTCTGAACCTATGGTGTAACATAAGAGAAATCACCATAGCGCAAATACATTAGTACGTCTGAATGTACTGAGTATACGGGTGAGGTAGGCTAAATGCAAAGGGTTATATAAATGAACAATGCTGACTAATATGAAAGTGAGAATACATACATGTATACATAACTGTAATTGAACTCGTAGAGATACTGACTACAGATTCTGAATACTGACAACATGAGTGTACTGATACTGAGATACTGAATAGATGAACGACTATTTTTGATAGTTTGAATTATGAAGAACTGGTCTGGTTGACTGTGTCTGACAGTCCTGAAGATGAATACTGATATCATGAATTACGATAACTGATATGACAAATACATGAGTTTAAAAAATTGTTATAACTGTGATGACCGGCCTAACCGATATAACTAATACTGAGTAACCGTACCAGACAATCTAAGTTCTAATGGAACTATCTGAGTTCTATTTTATATGGAGTAACTGAATTTGAGATCAGTCCTATCTAGCGGGTGATCTTTAAATCTGATGATTATAATACTATTTAACTATAGTTGAGATCAGTCCTATCTAATGGGTGATCTTGAAGTCTATTTATAATGATAAGGATTGATTGTCTCTAACAGTACTGAATCTGTACTACTGAACTGAGTTGACTATATCTGACAGTCCTGAATCTGTAACTGAAACTGTGGGATGTATTCATCTAACTGACATGCCCCAAGCTAAGCTGACTGGGGTCCAATCTCTGCCCTGACTGGAAGGATGTCAGTACCACGCCACCAGTAAAAACATCTATTGTGGAGTCAGTCCTAATCTAGTGGGTAACTCCTAGGATCAGTCCTATACATATAAATATGCTAACGAGTGATTCCTGAGTATGTCAGTCCTATCTAACGGGTGACATCTCGTACCTACGCTTTCAACATAGTTCTGGAACTTAGGAATTGCTTTTAGGGATCTCAGTCCTATTCTAGTGGGTGAGCCCCTATCCCTAGGTTTGCTCGGTGCTGAATCCTACTCCCATCTGAAAGACACTGAACTGAATAACTGGGCTAAACTAAATAACTTAACTGAACTAATTTGCTGAACTGATACTGATTAACTGAACTGATACTAGTGGTATTGTTTAGCGAAGCTAAACTAAGTTTATTGGATTTCGATGACTGACGGAATGTACTAAGTTTTGAGGACTGGTTGAGAGTACTGAAATTACTGAGATTGACTTTGAGTATTGAGGTTACAGATATTACTGAGTACTGAGATCACTGAACTACTGAGATTACTGGGGTTACTGGATTTTCCTGAGTCACATGACTAACTGAATTCTATAGATCATGGCTTGACTGAGAGTATCGTGATAACATAACATGGATCTAGGCACACAGCTATATTTTTGGGTACGAATACCCCCAGGACTCGATGGAAGAAACCTGACACAACATAACTGACTTGATTATAAGATTGGAGTCCATAATTCACATTGTCATAAGTAGGGGATATTATACTTCATGTAGTTCTTCAACATCTTAAGAATGGTAGGGAGTGCATGTATATATTTCATGTACATATAGTATATCTCCATTATCATACATACTTCATACCACAACAATAGCAACACATCAATAGCATGGAATTTATATTGAAGTATATAGCTAAAATGGACTTGTCATTTAGATATCATGGAACTATGTAAACATTAATTTCTAGCATCCTAAGCATTTTATCAAACACCTTGCATGCATAATATTGAGCATATGTGTACTTAACAAATTTAGAAATCTTGAACCACCCAAATTCATGGGTTTCCAACTAACCTATTCACATGATTCATGAAAAACACATCAAGACACAACCTTGAATCCAAACAACAATTATTAACATGAATATAGTCATAAAACAACAAGGAAATCACAATTTATATTTAAAACATGATTCTTGAGCTCCATGGATGAAAGGGACCCATGGATGAACACTAAGCATACCTTAGATTAAGAATTCGTGAAGATTGACGGCGAAATTTCCTTGAAATAGACTCTTCTATGAAAATCCTAGGGCTTGTTCTTGAGAGTTTGGATCTTGAGAGGAAGCCCTAATCTTGTGGTTGAGAGTGTATAAGAGAGCTTTTTGAGATGTTTAACTAAAGATAATGGAAGATAATACACTTCTTGAGGGTTATAAGTCATGGAAAGTGAAGAAAAAAGACCAAAATACCCTTACTAAAACGTCCCTCAATTGCTGGAAAAATATACTTGATGCCATCCGTGACAGGCCGTAAGGTCCGTGATAGGCCGTCATGAATGGTCGTCACAAAAGGGGTCCAAATTCTTGATTTTCTTCCCAGGGATGACGATGTTATCAGAAATATCATCAGAAATGATGACGTCGTCAAAAAAGTCATCAGAAATGTGATAGCCCATCAGAAACATCGTCACCATTTTCCAGCTTGACATGATGGAATAAATGGGAATAACTATTTTCTCTGATATCGAATTTAGGCGAAATTGGTATAGTTGGAAAGCTAATTCAAAGATATTTCATTTGATAAATAGTAAACCACCCAGTTAATCATATACAATGAGTTATGGTCGATTAAAGTTGACCCAAGTTTTGATGCTCACTAAAACTTGAACGATAGGAAAGCTTTCAACTTGTACATGAGTTATGGGGATCTATATGATCTAAATTCAGGATCAAATAGATTCCTACACTACATAATTGATTAACACACTAAATTTATACAGGATTTAAGGCTTTTAAAACATCCACGCATAGGAATGACGGATTTTTATTCTAGTCCAAAATATGGGATATTACAATATCTCCCCCTTGAGAACATTCATCGTCGAATGATACTAGATGAGATGAGAGAAAAGACAACTTACACAAATATATAGCATGAATGACTGATCATGATTTCATGGCTGACATGACTGAAAACTGAGTATATCATACTGTACATGCATATCTGATACATGGGTAGCTGATTTATGAATGTAGGACTGAGTGTTCTGATAAACTGAGTTTCTCTAACTGAGAATGCATGTCTCATGCTTAACTGATAAGTTGAATCCATGCATATCTGATGTATGATTATATGACTGACATGATATGTGAATGCATGACTGAAAATACTGATAAGCTGACCACGCATATCTGATGTGTGAATACATGACTGAACTAATTCATGAACATACGACTGAACATGCAATGGTAAAGGCACTAAGATTGAACTGAAATATGGGAACATGACTGATTCTACTACATGACATATGGAATAAACATCATGAACTGAACTGAACCTCTGAATACTTGACTTACAGCTGAGGTCTAACTTGAAGGTCAACTTATAAGTACCCTCTATTCTAGACTGAATTCGTTATGCAAGAAGAAACTGAAAGATCTAAGACATGAGAGCCTTAAGAGAAGGTGGGGTATCTCCCCCTTGGGACGCTATGTCCCTCTAAGAATGCTTACCTTACGGAGATACTGGGTGATGCACAGGGCATCTACGAACTAGATTATAACTAAGCTTTAGAGGTCTGAAACTAATGTATGAGATGGACTGAACTTGCAACTACTAGGAGGTTCTACGTTGAAATAGTTACATTCTCTGAGATTTTGGATAGCATGAATAGATGCAAGGATGAGAAAACAAGCTATATAAATTTGATTGCTCACTGGCACGACAGGAATACTGAAAGAAGAGAAACTGTTCCTAGAACATCTCATAGATTCCTTCACATAGGTGTGGTGCACAACACACGCATGTACAAGACTCTACTAGATGCGGCTTTCAGACTTCCTAGGACTCTATTGAATCTTAGGCTCTGTTACCAAGTTTGTAACATCCTGATTTTCTGAACTGGAATGCTACACGGTTCTTATGAACCCAAAGGACCACAAGCTAACCCATGACTGATATCTGTACCTGTATACTGTATAATATATCATAAAATGCAGAAATATGAACATGAAAGGCCATAAGGTTCGAATTGAATAAATGTCTGATAATAAAATATCTGAAAAAGGCATAACAATACCAAAATAAGTCATAAATACTGAAAATAATGAGATCTGAATATCTAATCTGACATCTAGTCTAAAAGCCTCTAATTGAATGAATAAGGAGTTGAAGGAACATGTCTCCAACTAACTCCATCTAGCAACTGAATAGTAAATATAACAATAATCATATCGTCCTCGAATAAGAAGGACTCACTGCAAACTCTGAACACTGGAATGCTACTGCTGATCTGGAGATCGTGCCTCTGAACCTATGGTGTAACATAAGAGAAATCACCATAGCGCAAATACATTAGTACGTCTGAATGTACTGAGTATACGGGTGAGGTAGGCTAAATGCAAAGGGTTATATAAATGAACAATGCTGACTAATATGAACGTGAGAATACATACATGCATACATAATTGTAACTGAACTCGTGGAGATATTGAATACTGAGTCTGAATACTGACAATATGAGTGTACTAATACTGAGATACTGAATAGACGAATGACTATTTCTGACAGTTCAAATTATTAAGAACTGGTCCAGTTGACTGTGTCTGACAGTCCTGAAGCTGAATACAGATATCATGAATTTTAATAACTGATATAATTGATATATGAGTTCAAAAAATGGATATAACTAATATAAATGTGATGATTGGCCTAACCGATGTAACTGATACTGAGCGACTGTATCTGACAGTCTAAGTTCTAATGAAACTATCTGAGTTCTGTTTTATATATAGTAACTAAATTTGAGATCAGTCCTATTTAGCGGGTGATCTTTAAATTTGATGATTCTAATACTGTTTAACTATAGTTGAGATCAGTCCTGTCTAACGGGTGATCTTGTTGTCTATTTATAATGATAAGGATTGATTGTCTCTTACAGTACTGAATCTGTACTACTGAACTGAGTTGACTATATCTGGCAGTCCTGAATTTGTAATTGAAACTGTGGGATGTATTCATCTAACCGACATGCCCCAAGATAAGCTGACTGGGGTCCAATCTCTGCCCTGACTGGAAAGGTGTCAGTACCACTCCACTAGTAAAGACATCTGTTGTACAGTCAGTCCTAATCTAGTGGGTGACTCCTGGGATCAATCATATATATATAAATGTACTAACGGGTGAGCCCTGAGTATGTCAGTCCTATCTAACGGGTGACATATTGTACCTACACTGGCAACGTAGTTCTGGAATTTAGGGATTGCTTCTAGGGATCTCAGTCCTATTCTAGTGGGTGAGCCCCCATCCCTAGGTTTGCTCGGTGCTAAATCCTACTCCCATCTGAAAGACACTGAACTGAATAACTGGGTTGAACTAAATAACTTAATTGAATTAATTTGCTGAACTGATACTAATTAACTGAATTGATACTAGTGGTATTGTTTAGCGGAGCTAAACTAAGTTTACTGGATTCCGATGACTGATGGAATATACTGAGTTTTGAGGACTGGTTGAGAGTACTGAAATTACTGAGATTGAGTTTGAATACTGAGGTTACAGATATTACTGAGTACTGAGATCACTGAACTACTGAGATTACTGGGGTTACTGGATTTTCCTGAGTCACATGACTAACTGAATTCTATAGATCATGGCTTGACTGAGAGTATCGTGATAACATAACATGGATCTAGGCACACAGCTATATTTTTGGGTACGAATACCCCCAGGACTCGATGGAAGGAAACTGACACAACATGACTGACTTGATTATAAGATTGGAGTCCACAATTCACATTGTCATAAGTAGGGGATATTATACTTCATGTAGTTCTTCAACATCTTAAGCATGGTAGGGAGTGCATGTATATATTTCATGTACATATAGTATATCTCCATTATCATACATGCTTCATACCACAACAATAGCAACACATCAATAGCATGGAATTTATATTGAAGTATATAGCTAAAATGGACTTGTCATTTAGATATCATGGAACCATGTAAACATTAATTTCTAGCATCCTAAGCATTTTATCAAACACTTTGCATGCATAATATTGAGCATAGGTGTACTTAACAAATTTAAAAATCTTGAACCACCCAAATTCATGGGTTTCCAACTAACCTATTCACATAATTCATGAAAAACACATCAAGACACAACCTTGAATCCAAACAACAATCATTAACATGAATATAGTCATAAAACAACAAGAAAATCACAATTTATAATTTAAAACATGATTCTTGAGCTCCATGGATGAAAGGGACCCATGGATGAACACTAAGCATACCTTAGATTAAGAATTCGTGAAGATTGACGGCAAAATTTCCTTGAAATAGACTCTTCTATGAAAACCCTAGGGCTTGTTCTTGAGAGTTTTGATCTTGAGAGGAAACCCTAATCTTATGATTGAGAGTGTATGAGAGAGCTTTTTGAGATTTTTAACTAAATAGAATGGAAGATAATACGCTCCTTGAGGGTTTTAAGTCATGGGAAGTGAAGGAAAAAGACCAAAATATCCTTACTAAAACGTCCCTCAATTGCTGGAAAAATATACTTGACGCCATCCGTGATAGGCTGTCAGGTCCGTGATAGGCCGTCATGAATGGTCGTCACAAAAGGGGTCCGAATTCTTGATTTTATACCTAGGGCTGACGACGTCATCAAAAATGTCGTTATAATGTGACGACGTCATCAAAAAGGTCGTCAGAAACGTGATAGCCCATCAGAAACGTCGTCACCGTTTTCCAGCTTGACATGCTAGAATAAAATGGGGATAACTCTTTGCTCCGATATCGGATTTAGGCAAAATTGGTATAGTTGGAAAGCTAATTCAAAGATATTTCATTTTATATATTTTAAATCACCTAGTTCGTCATATAAAACAAGTTATTATCGATTTAAGTTGACCCAAGTTTTGACGCTCACTAAAACTTGAACGATAGGAAAGCTTTCAACTTGTACTTAAGTTAGGGGACCTATATGATATAAATTAATGCTCAAATAGATTCCCACACTACATAATTGATTAACACACTAAATTTATATAGTATTTGAGGCTTTTGAAACATCCACGCATAGGAATGATGGATTTTCATTCTAGTCCAAAATGTGGGGTATTACAAATAATTCACTTAAGTTCTTTACAAATATCTTCCTACATATAAATCAAGTAAGGTATCTAAGTACATCTCTATCCTAGATACTAATTTGAATTCCTCGTTTCATAAAGAAATATGAACCATACTTTGCTTATTCCCATGTTCTATCTCCCTATTCCCTTTCTCGAGCTCACAAGGTTGACAATAGATGTATTCTAAGGGACGCGAATATTTAAAATGGTTATAACAAGAATAAAAAAATAATCAATAATGATAAGCAACTCAACAAACTTAATTCAAAATAAAAGTAATCATGAACGTGGCCTTAACCCCAGAAAAGGAGTTTTAGCCTTTAATGGAAATCTTCATCATCCAATCCCTTGGATTGATGATACACACCATAAAAGAAACTAAATTAAAGAGATATAAACCCTAAAAAGAAGTTGTGGTCACCTCCTAAATCTTTTAAGACGTCCAAAAGTATGTAAAAATGTGATACAATATGTATAACATAGGAGTAAGCCAAGTCCCAATAAAAGTCGATTTAGCTTGAAACGCCCAGGTGTGGAGTGAAGCGTGCGTCATATGCTAATCGCATGCACTCTCTAGAATTTGTCTTCAGAAAATTTTCTAAGGCCAGAGAGCACCGAAATGAGCCCGCGTTGCAGGCTAATCGCCTTTAGGACCACCACGCACCAGTTGTTTGATAATTTGGGCCTATTCTGAATCTATTGGTATTTTTCATGCATCCATTGGCAACTCCAATAGTCTACACGCTCCCAATACATTCGAGGGGTCCAAAAGTGCGTCAATCTGCGTATTGTGCCTTCGTTGAGCCATTCCGAGCCTTTTTGAGTTGTTCACACTTGATTTGAAGCTAGTATATCCTTCATATATCATCATAATCCATTCACCAAGAATCATATAGAATTAAACACAACAATTTAAAGATCAAAATAACACAACATCCAACACGACGAACTAGAAACACGAGCTAAGCATAGGCTAATTTCACTTTGATCTTTAACTCATTGTTTTGACCCTTGGCTTGATCCAATTGACCCTTGAGCATTATAAACAAGTTGTTTCACAAATAACTACACATAAAAACCATTTGGATTAGTTTAAACACAATAGAATCCACCGAAATCTACTAGACAAGCACCTAGCTCAAGCTAGTAACACTAGTTTTCCGGGTTGAACTCTAAATGAATCTTTTAGGTAGAAACTTGTTTGAAACTAACTCTGAACATCATAAACACATGATTTAACACTTTGATATGCATTTATCTTATTATCCACCATTATAGCATAGAATCATCCTCAAAACAAGGCTAAAAAGGCTAGAATAGGGACACTAAAATGCATAAATACACCCAACATCACTAATATTTATATATATATATATATATATATATATATATATATATATAATTGAAAAAGAAAATTCCTTCCTATTATTCTAACCCCCACCCCCATTCTGCCCCACCCTAATTTTTCCTCCCCAAACCCGCCAACCCCTACCATTCCCCTCTTTCAACTACTAATTCTACCACCACCTTCCCCTCCACCCCCAAAACTCCAATTTCTTCTCCTTCAATTACCAAACCCTTCACCCCCACCTCCAATTTCTACTCCTTCAACCTCTTGTCTTAAGATCATTAAAAAAAGAACGAAATTGGATTTGAAAAATTAAAAATTATCTTTGCGGTTTTAAAAATTTGGAATAAAATTGAAATTGAAAAAATTTTATAAGCGGTGGTGTTAATAATGGTGGTGATGTTAATGGTGGCAGTTATCATAATTTTGTGCATATATTATTTTGTGGGTTTGTTTTATTCATTTTTCAGTGAGTTTTGCCAGAATATGAAAGAGAAATAACATAGATTGTTTTGCCAATATTTATATAAGCAAAATAAAGTGAGATATAGCTGATAAAGATTACTTCCTACTTGAAAATTCTTTCAACCTTGGCTTTGTGTTGTTCATATATCATGTTAAAAATTTGATGTGGTTTAGGTGTTTGGACGTTGGTTTTAGAGAATTTAGTGTTGGTGTGATCGAATTTATCAGGTGAATCAGGTTTTTGGTCACTAATTTATGGTATTTTTTGATGGGGGTTGGATTTGGTCGCCGATTTCAGACGAGTTTGGGGTAGAGAAATTGGAGATTTGGTCGTTTAAAATGGAATTTTTCGGCAAAAATTGCATCGCAAGAATAACTGCTACTGCAATTCTTGGTGCTAAGGTTACTTTAACTGACCTTCCGCATGTTCTGCCTAATATACAGTTTAATATTGATGCAAACTCACAGGGTTTGGAAAAGCAGAGTGGGGTTGTTGATGTGGAGGCGCTTAGCTGGGGGGAGAACCAGGATATGAGGGCTATTGTAGAGATTATGAGTTGATGTTGGGATCTGATGTGGTGTACCACGATCACCTGTATAAACCTTTTATTGAGACGTTGAGGTTTTTAATGTTAGGAGGTGGAAAGAAGGTAACTTTTGTGATTGCTTATTTGACAAGAAGGAAGAAGGAATCGATTTTCTTCAAGAGAGCCACTATCGTCAACTAAGGTTTGATGTTGGTTGGATATCAGTCTATGAATCTTGTTGAACTGTATAACAATGGGGTTTTGCCCTAAAAAGAAGTAAAATGCTCTTTGATTTTACATGGAAATACAACTAACAAAGAAAATTATGTATGATTGCGTACCAATGCGGGCCTAAGATATATATATATATATTTTATTATCTGTGGGCCTGTGTAATACACTCTCCGTTGTGAGAGTGGTATTATATCGTTAGGGTAGTATTTAACCCACTATAAAATTGTTAAGGGGAGTAAATTATTATCAGTGAATTTAAAGGGCTAAAGTAAGTTGAGCGGACAATTCATGGGTGAAAAGTTGTCTTTTCTCTATTTTAAATATTAACCATGATAGATAATTAAGGACCCCTATTATTTATACTATGTAATTTTTTCTATTAATAAAATAGATATTGGAGCCCGTATTAGAGCGGGCCGAATAAATATTAATTTTTTTATCTCAATTTATGTGAGTCAGATAAAATTTAGAAAGCCAATCAAATTTTTGTATGATTTTTAAATATCTTAAGGTGTTAATTATTAATTTAGGACCCATTTGGCCACAAAAGTTTTTCACTTTTTTTTCAAAAAATTATTTCACTTTAATGAAAAATGGGGTGTTTAGCCATGAGAATTTCAAATCCAATTCCAAATTGATTTTGGAAAAGTAAAAATAGGCTTTACTTGTTTTCACTTTTTTTTCAACTTTAATTTCAACTTTATTTATTGTTACAAATGACCCTATTTTTTTATTTTTATACAAACACCCTATTACCTTCACACAACAACTGGATTTAAATGCTTAACTACCACATTCCCACTTCTTCGTACTTTCATCGATAAAAGACCTCAAAATTGAAGGCAACTTTAATTTTTTTCTTCTTCCTCAAAATCTGCTCATGATATAAGGGAACCTTAATCCCTACATTCTTGTGACTCTTCTTTGCAACACCAATAACAAAGGCAACATTATTGTCTCCTCTCGCCTTTAGTTGTATCTTGTAGGTAAATTAGTTAAGTTAGGTGATTTTGATAGTTTTTAAAATTTAAGGGTGTAAAATTATATTTTAAAAGGTCTTTCTAAAAGTCTAAGAAAAATTTCCAAAAAGACATGGCCAAATACAACTCGAACTCTAACTTCAACTTCAATTCGAAATTCAACTTCAAAAAATTTCAGTTTTCGTGGCCAAACGCCTACTTATAGTACTTTTACATAATTGTCACATACTATATATTACACTATTTGTTTCAATTTATGTGGCATTGATGAAATATTTGAGAAAGTGAATCAAACTTGTTATATAATCTTTAGATATTTTAAGTTGCTAATTAGTATAATTTATACGACTTTCTATGTAATTTCTCAAATTATACGACATTGATAGGGTTTTAAAAGTCAAATCATTTTTTTTATACAACCTTCAAATATTTATGTGATTTATATATTTTTCACGACATTATCAAACAATATATAACTTCGTCTATCCCAATTTATGTTGCACTGATAGAATTTCAAGGCGATCAAATTTCTTTTATGTGTCTTTAAATAACTTAGGGATAATACCCACAAAAATACCTGAATTTTAACCAAATTTTGAGTGGAGCATATTGCGGAGGTCCTATTACCCCCTATAATTTTTTAATTGGAATTAATTTTCCTCCGGACTTTTTTGAGGTGGAATTAATCCCCCCCCCCCCCCCTAAAAAAATGTTATACCCAGTTTTTACGGTAGAAAGTATGGTACACGCACTGTTTCTTCTCCATTTTATCACTTTTCAACATTTTTTCATCATTACAACCATATTAAATATTTTAAATGATTTCATTGAGTCAATTTCAAAATTCAAGTCCATTCTTATCACTCCAAAAGTTTTTAAATTCAATTTCCCAGTTCCAAACTTTGAATTCTATTGAGTTTATGAAGAAACTTTTTTCAAATAATTGAATGGAATCTTTCATTAATTTTCCATTGAAACTCAAAAGATTCAATTAGCGAGTTCCATTAATGGAAGATTCAATGGAACTCGCTAATTGAAAACTCAATGGAAGATTCCATTTCCATTAATGGAATTCGGAAGATTCGAAAATTTAATTTCATGTATGAAGACAAAAATACAGACTGTGCATGTATGAAGCTATTGAATCTTCCGTTAATAAAACTCGAAAGATTCAATTTCCATTAATGGAACTCGGAAGATTCAATTAGCGAGTTCCGAGTTTGAATCTTCCGAATCCTCCATTGAGTTTCAATTAGCGAGTTCCATTAATCTTTCAGAATGGAAACTGAAATGGAATCTTCAAGAATTTAATTTCAATTCAAAAATGGAGCAACCATTGTTGAAGAAAAGAAAGAAAGAAGAAAGAAGAAAGAAGAAAGAAGAAAGAAGAAAGAAAAGAGAAGAAAGAAGAGAGAAGAATGAAAAAATAAATAAAAAATATAAAATTTTAAATAATTATAAAATTAATATAAAACTTTAAATAATTATAAAATAAAGGGGTTGTTTGGCAAAAAAAAATTTATAACGTTTTAAACACTTTTCATGCGCTCAATGCTCGTGAGTAGCACGCAACGGGCCAAGTGACAGATATATGCCATTAAAATACAAAAAAAAAAGTCTGGGGAGTAATAGGACCCCCGCAAAGTTCAGTATGCTCAACTGATAATCCGGTCAAACTCCAGGTACTTTTGTTAGTATTCTCCCAATAACTTAAATTGTTAATTATTCTAATTTATAATACTTTTTACACAATTTTAAAATATATAATAGATCAAAAAGAAAAAGAAAAAAATTACGTGAAAACGAAAAAATATGAAATTATAAAAATACCCTCGACCAGAAATAAACATGAAAATCATCAACTGTCTGCTCACGACCGTTTCTATAAAGTAGTAAAGTAATACATACTAAAATTTCAAGTAGAACTTGGAAGTACCCTATGAAAGGATGGCATTCTTGTTCTAATGGTTGTTTCTGGAGCTTAGGAGAAGGAACCTCAATTTCCCTTCGGAAATATAATTGGATCCTCCAACCTTTAATTGAGGGTCCTCTACAAATAGATGATGATAAGAAAATTGTAGCCTCCATTATTTAACAAAATTGATGGAACCTAATCGACCTTCCTTTCGAACTTCCTACAAATATTGTTAATCGCATAAATGATATTTATCTGACTAATAATCCCTTAAAAAGGATAGTCTTTCATGGCTTCACACATCAAACGAGTTGTTTTCAACAGAACCGGTTTCAAAATATATCATTAATTATAATTTCCAAACAAAAACAAATTCTTTCATTGGATATGCATCCATGGTAGACTACCTACGTGCAAATACCTCAACAATATAGGTATTAACATCAGTCCAGAATGTTACTTCTGTGGAAGACCAGAAATAGTTAGCCATATATTTATTTAACTATTTTTGGCGGGAAATTAGATTAGAAGACTTAATTGTCAGAGTACAAAATAAGAAAAAGTACAACGACCAGCAAACTTAAGTCCATAATTAACCTAAATAACAACACTTTAAAAAATTTAAGTGGAGTAGCAAAATAACAATACTTTAATGACTCCTTATCCTCTATTATTTTTCTCTCTTTTGTATCTCTAGCCTTTTCTTTCTCTTTCTTTTTCGTTTAATATCTTTTTTTTTCTATTTTTCTTTTTTGTTTGTTTACTCTCTTTTATTTCTAACTTCTATTTCTTTATTTTTTGTCTTTAATTTTTTTTGTCTTTTTCTTTTTCTTGGTCTTTTTCTTTTTCTTTTCTATTTTTTCTTTTATGTTTTTTCTTTTGTTTTTTTTTTTCTATCTCTACTTTCTTTTTTTTTTTTCCTTTTTTTGTATATTTTTCTTTCTCATTATTTTTATTTTTGAAAACAAGTCATGTATGATAATGAAAATAATACAATCATTTATTGTATTTATATTTATATTTTTATATTCATTGATACTATTATGGGTGTGCAAAAATCGAACCGATCGATAAATTGAATCGATAAAAATGTTATTGATTTATTGTTATTGGATTATTTGGTTAACAATTTTTTAATGATTTTATCAAAAAAATTATTGGGTTATTGGGTAAACCGATAACCCTATATATATATATATATATATATAACTTATTATATATTTCTTTTTAATTTCTACACATTAACAAACCTATTATTTCAATTATACAAACTCTTAGTTTCTCCTAAAAGCATTTAGTTCAAACTTGAAGATTCTTGTAAATTAAAACACATCATATAGGATTTTTGGTTGCAACTACGATTTGTTTTTTCATGTTAGTTACTACTATTTCTATTTTATGAGTATTTTCTTATCGGTTAAATCGAAAATCGAACCGTTAAGGACTAAAAACCGATAAACCAAAAATCGATAAAAAAATATCTTATTGGTTTGGTTATTGGTTTAACATATTTAAAAATTAAAAAGAGATAAACCGATCCGATGGTATATAAAACCGAACCGAACCGACCGATGCACACCCCTAGATACAATTGAATTTGTATTTTATAGTTCGTTTTTAAATTTTTATGTATTTTATAGTTGACACTTGTATTTGTATTTTATATTTCGCACTATTGTTCTACAATTCACACTTATATTTAAAGAATTATTTTGTTGTATTTTATAGTTGATTGCATATTGGTATTTCTATTTTATAGTTTTATTTTATTTTTATTTGTATCTGCATTCTATTTTCGCCGATACACTTGTATTTTAAAGATCTATATTGTATTTGTATTTTTAGGTTGATTTCATATTGTATTTATATTTGTAATTTCATTATTTGTATTTAAATTTGTATTTACTGCATCATTTATATTTTTAAATAAGAAGAAAACAAATTATTATTTTTCTTTCTATGAACACCTGTAGTTATATTCATTAATATAAATTGTATTTTATTGATATAAATTAAATAATACAAATATAAATGATAAATTATAGAAATACAAATGTTACATTTGTATCAAACGATACATATTTATATAACCTGAACCATACATATACAAATGATACATGTTTATGTACAAACACAAATGATAAATTTGACAAACAAATACTAATGATACATTGCGCGCACACACACACACACATATATATACATATTTGTATACAAATACTAATGATAAGTTGTACATATTTACGGCTAAACTATTCAAATACAAACAGTAAATTTATTTAAAATATGTAATTTGATATAAATAAATAGAAAAAATAAAAAATATAACTATAAAATAAAAAAACGAAAAAAATAATGAGAAATAAATATTAAAAAATAAAAA
This sequence comes from Capsicum annuum, assembly GCF_002878395.1. NCBI lineage: Eukaryota > Viridiplantae > Streptophyta > Magnoliopsida > Solanales > Solanaceae > Capsicum > Capsicum annuum. The sequence continues at coordinate 72,135,809 of NC_061121.1, forward strand.
CAAAAAAAAAAGAAAAAAAGAAACAATATAGAAAAAAAAGTTAATAAAAAAATGTGCAATGGTAAAAAAAAAAAAAAGAAAAAAGAAAAAAAAAAAAAAAGGAAAAGAATAAGGAAAAAATTGAGAACGAAAAAAAAAAGCGAGAGGAAAATTTAAAAAGATTTTTTCTACCATTCAAACCTATTTTGAGTTTTGGAACTTATTAAAAAAGTTGCCTAATTTTAGAAATAGAATCTTCAATAAATCTTTAATTAATTGGGTGAACAAGATTTGAGGAAGCTGAAATTCTTTTACCTTTTTAAACTTAAGTTGTTACCTAAAAATATGGTAGTATAAGTGTATTTATATTTGTATTTGATGTTGTCTTGAACATCAAAAACATATACTTGTTGCTATTTAGGGTAATTAGCAAAAGGTTGTTACGTACCTTCTAATTAATGAGTCTAGTTTGCTATTTCTGAACTTTTCTCAAAATAATAATCCAAAAAAATGGCTTGAGAACCTTAGAACCATGGGTCACTTCAAGAAAATTGGGCCTTTACACTAGGATGATCTTTTTTCATTCTATATATGAAATAGTATAAATAACATAAATACCAACCCTTTTAGAAGTATACACTTTATCTCACCTTTTTAATTACTTTACTCTCTCTCCCTAGTAATATACATAACATAGCCAACATATACATAGGATTCTGTGTATATGTTGGGATTTTGTAATATGTTTAAGGAGTTGAGATTTTTTGTAATATTAGAAACATAAGTTGTATATTTGTGTAATTTTTAATATGAAATATATCGCTTACCCAAACTAATAAGGCTAAATAACATAAATATCGATAGTTTGAATCATAATTACAGAGAATTTCAACATTTATCATATTTACAAAAAAATTCTTCTTTTATGCTCACCTGATACATAAATGTGTAAAGATACATTTGCTGAAGATACATTTTTTCCAAAAAAAAAAAGAATTTAAAAAACGACAAGTAACTAAATTAGCACTATTTAAGGAGCAATCAACGAAACAATGATTGAAAGACAGTTGTTTCATCTCTTAAAAATAGAAACAAAATTCAGAATTCAAATTTCTTATACAGAATCAAAGCTACTTCTTTCGAATTCTACCAAAATTTACAATCTTATTTTTTTTTACTTTTTTTTTTTACTTTTGTTTTGACTTTTATAGCGTAATCACAATGAATATTTCATGTCCTGCAAACATTAAAAATTGTAATTAAAAAAAATATATATATATGTAATTATTAATTGGATATTCATAATATTAAAATTATAAGACATAATGTATAACACAGTATAACATGAGATATGTATCCTTCCAAGAGAAGATACATAAAAGTTTGCTCCATTTGCCAGAGGTGGGAATCGAACCCCCCAACTTCTTGCTTAAGGGGTAAGGTGCTGAACCACCACACCAACTCTGGTGGTTATGTATTTCTTCTTTATGTATATACCTGCATAGCATTTGATGTACGTGATACATAAATGCTATGTATCTTTTCAACATTTATGTATCTAAATGGCAATGATGAGATTTCATGCATAAATAAAATGTATCTTTTCCTTATGTAAATCAATCCATATGATTATTGTGTGATTTCATACATAAATGTTATGTATCATAATGCACAAATCAGCTGCTGATACATAATTCATTAAGAAATTTAGATTATGATATGTCATTTCAAAGTATCAGAAGCACAATAGAACTGATGATACTTTTTGGCATACATTTGACGGAGGCCATCATGATGTATCCTCTTTAGCTTTTGTTATTGAAGATGACGCTACTATTTTTTTTTTTTTTTGATTTTTCATCAAATTTCTTTTGTAACTTCTTTATCATCGTAGGATCACTGCGATGCTTGGATATATTTTCACGAAAATAGATGAGATTGAAAAAGCTAAAAGCTTGTAAATTGAAGATGAAGTGAAGAAGAAGACTTCAATTTAAAAATTTTAAAGTAGAAGATTGTAAATTGAAGATGAAATGAAGAAGAAGATGACTTCAATTCACAAATATTCTAAAATTGGGGGAACCACAGTTGTATGCCATTATTTCAAAGGATTTTTTTAGCTCACAAATACTATGTTCAGATTTGGTGGGATGTGCCATTTTCTTAGGCGCGAAAAGTACGTTTGTGCTATGTATCAGATTTGCAGAGAAAGAAGGTTCTTTAGATATTTTTGTATTAAGAAGGTTCTTTAGATATTTTTGTATTTACTTAAGGATGTAAATTTGTGTAATAAAGTAAGTTAAGTTGTATGTTTATGTTATTTTTCCAAATAATAATTACCACAGCAAACAAAACAATATATCTCTCCAAAACTACCTTAACAAGAGACGTGGAATACTTTTCTCTAGCTAGGAAACAAAAACCAAAACCAACTCTTACTCATCTTTATATACACTAGGAATCTCCCAAGATAAGATACAACTTGAATACAAATGGATCCTTTTGTAACAATCTGAAGTATGAAATTTTTTATTTTATGTGTTTTGATTATTTTGATCATTTTTATTTTTGTTACATGTTTATAAGGTGTGGGATGGTTGACATGGTCCTCGATGCATTAGAAAATAATTTGGGAGAGTTTGAGACTCCTAGAGGCTTGAAAAATCATTAGTTTGACTTTGATAAACATTTTGTGTTTCAAGCACTGAATGACAATCTGTACAGTACCACTAGATTCAGTATGTCAATTTTGGATTAGGAGTAGGGTAGGTTCGGGTTTGAAACCTTTCCTCATAGCATAAATGGTTTATTTTGGTGGGGGTTCCAAATAAATCTCGTGGGTTCGTTTGGAGATATTTTATTCACTTGAAGAATATGATAGTGCCATATTTTTTGGTGCATCAAGCCCTCATCACAATAGCGTAGACACATGTCATGATCTTGGGCCTCGATGACTTCTTTCATTGCGATTACGTAGTAGTGGTAGCGCAATCATGATGGGTTAATTGGTGGACCGGGTTAGGTTTGAGAATCGTGGTTATGAGACCCTCTTCTCGTGATTATAATGAACAAACTTAAGCTTGGTCAACATTGACCTCCACAATCACGTGGTGGAGACTGTGATTATGATGTTCTATTCATGAAAAATTGTAAATTCCTCATATTTTTGCAATTTACACCATATTTAGACCTTTGAACTCTGGGAAAAAGCAATTTCTAGAGTTTTCTTCACCATTCTAGCTTGGGTATGCTTCAAACTCTTCTTCCCAATGAATTCTTTTGATTATATCTTCAAAAATACTTTACTTTCTCGATTTCAAAATGAATTTTTGAAAAAATTGTCGGTAAAGTTTTAAATTGGTTCTTCTTTGATTTGAACCTCGTTTTAACTCATTTTCAAGTGGACTTTTAGCTATAGGTTCCCGTTGTTATCAGAAACAAATTTCTAAAATAAAATTGTGGTTTTTATCCCTTTATTTTAAGCTTGTTTTTCAAATTAATTTTGAACCCATCATAAAAATAGTTGATATGGGTATCATTGGCTTTCTTTTAATGCGTAAATATTGTTTTTGATTGTTTTACCTTGTTTTGAGACCGTTCAAGAGGGAAAGGTTCTGCATTAAAGGCTCTACACTTGATTCGACACTTTGAGGTAGGTTATGACTTTACTTTCTTCAGACTAAGTTAGATAGTTAACGTACATGTAAAGTTTGCTATAGGTTGGGGAGTTATCCATAGGATATATATCTCCAGGTCATTATTATTATCGTGTGCCCGTGTGGAGGCTTATTTGTATATTGTAGTAACTTAAAAGGATAGTTATTATGTGTTAAATGAGTGGGGAATTTATTTGACATAATAGGCCTTATTTGTATATTAAATGTCATGTTCATTATTGGAATGCGAACATGGGGGCTTGAATAGATATTATAGGTCTTCTTTGAGCATTAATTGCATTTATCATGATAGTAAAATTTGAGAGAGAAATTTTTGAAAAATGATATCTTGATGTCTTACATGACTATTTATTTTGGTGGTGCCTAGAAAGGGCTTATGTTCATGAGTAATCATTAGCTCACTTATATTGTATTGATTGATCATTATCTTTATATTGGTAGGTTGTGAGTATTCCATCGTCATTTGATACACATACTTCATGAGACATTTATACCATTGAGAAATATTTTATAAAACCCTTGATATGTGAAAAGTAGCTGGAAAAGTGAATGAGACATTTTACAAAGACCTTGATCCATGAATACTAGTCGAAGAGGTGGGTGGATGTATGAGATTGAGAATATGAAAGTGTATGGGTTGTGAACCCCCATAGGTCTTGTTTTGATGCACAGAAGCTCAAAAGGTATATATGAAAAGTAATTTGATGACTTATTTTCATCATCATGACATTTTCATTGCATTTACATTGCATTGTAAACATTGTTGTACGTTTCCCTTTTGTGTTGTTATTTTGTAGTTAGTTTTCTTTATTGTCTTATATCTTACAACTATTAGTGGAGACCGTATGAGCTATCATTTGAAAACTTTTCTATTTGCATGTGAATTGTGCATAATATAGTTTATTTGTATTATTTTTTGCTCTACTCAGTCTTCCTATGATACAAATCCTGCACAAGTGGATAGACTCATCCCTACTGCGGCCTTTTGGTACAGATCCTTGTACAAATGCTATCCACGGTGGTTGAATCTTGCATTGAGAGATGACACTCGAGGTACTAATGCAACACAGAGTTTGAGGCTGACTTTGAACGCCTTTATATTTTATTTTATGTCCTTACTTTCTATAAGAGATAGACTTGTGTAGTATTTTTCAGATATTCAGTCTTGTAGTTGGAGGCTCTTATCACTTATGATACCTTATTTTGGGATTCGATTGTATTTTATTTAGATCATATGCCATTTACATGTTATGGCCTAACTTTATTCTATAAGTCACATCTTTATAAGTTTATTTCCTTCTAGTTGTTTTTCTTTACTTTTACGGGTTTTTGGCTTACTTATTAAGACTGGGCAAAAGTAGGTGCCATCATGACCTTAATTTTAGGGTTGTGACATCTCCCTAGGGAACCTAGGGACTGGTGGAATAGAAGGTCTCATAAGTCACACTCATGGTACTTGGATAATTGGTTTTATGCATAGTCATGACTTAATTACAAATACTAGAGAAGAACTATTGGCCTTACTACATGGTCTTTAGATAGCAAAAAACATAGCTCTTGTCCCTCTCACTGTTAATGTGGATTCTGAAATTATTATTTCCTTGAATAAAAATGATCACCCTACTTATTCTCACATTAGCTTCAAATGTAGGTAGCTACTGGAGCAGCTAGGGGCTGCGCATGTCCTGCATAGTTACCGTGAAGCAAGTTACTAGATGCATTATAAGGAGGGAGATATTTCTAGAAGCTATGAGGATATCGTAGAATGAAAAGTTTAACTTTTTTTGTATCCCATCTAATGGATACAAACAAATTAGGAGATACTGTTGCAAGGCTAAAGCGTCCACCTACTCATTTTCAATCTTTTTGTTGTAATTATTTAACTACTAGTACTCCTGTACCTATTAACTATGACTCTAACATCGGCACTGCTGCCGCTCTACCTTTTAATGATGCATATTAACTATTAATATAATTTCTCTATCTTACCCTAAAAAATAGTATTTATTGAATATTAATTATGAGATATAAAATATTTACTGTTATACTAGTTTTATATACAAATATTATACTATGTGTGGTATATCGAAGGCAATCATGACAATATTTCATGTGTTTTTGTTCCTATTTTTTCGCCAATAGTTACTCCCTTCATTTTATTTTGGAAAATTTTTATAAAAGCACAACTTAAGATACCAAAAATACTAAAAATTTCTTAAATATTAAAAAATTCCTATTTTTTCTATTTTAAACTAAAGGTAAAGATACATCTTAAAAGAGCCCCATTTTTGTCGGACTGAAGTAGCGGTTTCCTTCCCAATCAACGGCGCTTTTTAAGGTGTGATTTCTTGCCATTACTATCTCAACTTCTTCAGATATTTAATAATAAATATTCAATGATTTTGAATTGTGCAAGTTTTCCATCTTCATCTTTAATTTTCATCTTAAGAAATTCAATAATTTCTCTCAATTCTCAAAAAAATTCATCCACACTAAACTTTCAACATCTTTTTTCTTAAATTAGTATGTATTCACTATTGTTGAAAGTTGAATAATTTAAAGTATCGAGCAGAAATCAATCAAAAAACAACAACAATCCCATTATGATGAAGAATTGAGTAAAGAATTTGAGTAATTTGATGTATTGACTAAAGATTTTCGTGAAAATCGATCAATAAAACAACAACAATCCCGTTATGATGGAGAAATTAAATAAGGCACTTAAAGCACAACATAAGATACATATTTGATTATGTGTGATACTTGTTTCATATTTTATCTCTGAGTATCTAACACTGTATAAGAATGTATCTCTCGTATTATTTTGTTTGTGTAAAAAATGCATAAGAAAGATACATACTAATAAAGCAAGAGATTCATATATAATACTTATATGTATGGTATGTATCTCTCGGTATATAATTTTTTTGGGTTAATTACATATGTGAAAGATACATGTTATTACAGGAAAAGATACATTTAAGGTTCTTATATGTTTAGTATGTATCTCTTACAAGATATGTTTATGTAGATATTACTGTAAATATATGTATGTTCCAAAATATTATGTATCTCTTATAAGAGACAAGAATAATATTATATGAATATTATGTCATTTTTTTGTGTCAACAACACCATATGCGATCGAAAATATGCTTCCTTATGTTGAAAAATAAAAATATTATGCCACTATAACAATTAAATTTGATTGGAAAAAACAGATAAATATAGTGAAAATTGAATTTAAAAAAAGAAGAAGAGACGAATGAACCAATAGCATGAAAAAAAAAGAAGAGAAGAAGAATGAATCTACAAATTTATTATGGAGATGAATATGTAAAAAAATTGAATTGAAAATAATATACCATCTTTTCGGAATTTTTTTTAGTTAACTAGATGATTGAATGTGTTAATTGCTAATTAAATGCTGCATTAACTATTACATCTCTTAATTTAAGCTAATTAGTTAAATAATAAGATGTATCATTAACTTGTATCTCACTTAACTTATATGGGTCTAAAAACCAAAAAAATGAGATTTTAAAAAATTATCGGGATAAGAAGTAAATATGGGTAAACTTATCAGCATTTAAGTTAATTTTACTTTTATTTTTTGTGGCACCTTTTACTTGGCATGGTGCTTAAGGAAAAAAAAAGAAGACTTTTGAAACTTGTTTTCTAAAACAATCCTTATATATGTTTGTGTGGTTATAAATTATTTCATTAAGGGTAAAAGAGAAATTTTAAAGATAAATTATTTCTAATTATAGTAAGGTGATATTTTTTGGGACACAATTAAAAAAAAAAGTGTTCCATATAAAATGGGACAGGGGGTGGGGGATTGGGAAGGGGTTTATTATCTTCCATACAAGTTTATTTTGTTTGTTAATGGTAGAGGTATTCATGTTTGGTTTAGATCAATTTTTGATTAAAATCAAAACCTAATTAATTTAATCAGTTTTTAAAATTTTAAACCAAATCAAACAAAAACATGAAAAGAAATGAATCTTGGGCCTAACTCACCTTCAAATCAATTTTTGATTTAATCGATTTGGTAGAGGTATTCGTGCTTTGGTTTAGATCGATTTTTGGTTCAAATTAAAACCATATCAACCAAAACCACCTAACACTGCATTAGGCTAATAGAGGTGTCCTCAGACCCTACATTATGAAACAATGTAGTGTTCTAAGACGGTTAGCGAGGTGAGCGCTAGCATGTAACTCAGGATAGGGATAATATAATGCCATTTCAAAATCAAATCCAAACTCAGTATACATATTCACATACATGTATACATACATATATATAAAAGATGCTAGGATAGGGAACAAGGTTTAGCATGGAATTTATAATTATTAAACTGGACTGTGTAGCTCTAACTGTCCTAAAAACACCCAAGATCTGTATGGGTCTGGCTCCCCTTACCGAAAGGGCCCTTGTGCGTGTTAGCCGCATAAACCAGAGAGGTCTAAGGAAATACTAGGGAATCCACGACCCTGTACCAATCCAAAGTATGTATATATATTTATATATATCAAGTGCCCCTGTTAAAAATACAAGAAAATCATTGCCCAGTGGTTATGAGCCACATCACGACTCGTGATGACTGGTCACGAGTTGTCGCTAAGACTCTTAGCCTGGGTAGAAACTCAGGGCCTCCTTACTGGTTTGGTCATGAGTCCCACCCTCCGACTCACCTCCCCCTACGACTAGTGGAGTCTAATCATAACCAAGATAGCAACCTTAGGACATCTCATTGCTAGGGTCACAAGTACCTCACCACAACTCGTGACATTATCTTATGACTACTATGATCCCAGTTGTGACTTTGGCATAAACTTAGGGAAACCTTACTGGTTAGATGACGGTTAACTCAATATAACTCATGATGAGTCTTCATGACTCGTGACCTGAGTCGTACCCTAAGTAATAAGCATAATTACTGAGAAAATCTTAGAGTTCGAAATGTGGGGTATTACATTCCCCCCTCTAGGATCATTCGTTCCTGAATGAGGAGTTAAGGCACTATTTCGCATGAATATACAAAAAAAAAGCAACAACAATACCACAAACAAATTTGAAAGCGATTAGAATAAGAGAAGCACATACCTTAAGCATGATCACCCAACCCAAAGAACAAAAATGTGTATTTGGCCTTCATATCCTCTTCAACTTCCCAAGTGGCTTCTTCCACTTTCTGATTCCTCCAAAGAACCTTCACAGAAGCCACATCCTTAGTCCTCAACCAACGGGCTTTCTTATCCAATATCTCCATCGAGACTTTCTCATACAACAAAGAATCCAAATTACCAACATTTTCAATAGTCACAATCAAGACAGGATCACCTATACACTTTTTTAATGTCGACACATAAAAGACTGGATGAATAGTACTCACACCACAGGCAACTCTAATTTATAAGCCACATTCCCCACTCTCCTTAAGAATTAAATAGGGACCAACGTACCTAGGGCTGAGCTTCCTTTCTTTCCAAACCTCATCTTTTTCTTCATGAGAGAAACTTTCAAAAACACCCTATCACCTACATCAAACTCCAACTACCTTTACCTCATATCTACATATGACTTTTGGAGACTTTGGGTAGTATTAAGCCTTTACCTAATCACCTTTACCTTCTCCATGGATTGGTGAACCAAGCCAGGACCAAACAACCCAGTCTTACCAACTTCAAACCACCCAATAGGAGACCTACACCTCCTACCATAAAGAGCATCAAAAGGAGCCATCCCAATACTAGAGTGTTAACTGTTATTATATGCTAACTCAATTAGAGGTAAGTGATTTGCCCAACTTTCCTTAAAGTCAATCACACAATCCCTTATCATATCCTCCAAGGTCTGAATTGTTCATTTCGCTTGTCCATTCGTTTGAGGGTGAAAAGTGGTGCTAAGGTTCACCTTAGTCCCCAAACCTTTCTAAAATGAGCGCCAAAAGTGAGAGAAAAATTGTGTACCTCGATCTGAAATAATGGAAACAAGGGCATAATGCAATCTAATTATTCCTTAATAAACAACTTAGCACAGTCCTCACCAGAGTGGTATTCCTCATAGGCAAGAAGTGAGCCGACTTAGTCATCCTATCCACAATGACCCAAATCAAATCATACTGATTGAGAGACTGTGGAAGACCCGTAACAAAATCTATATTGATCATCTCGTACTTCCACATGGGCAGCTTAATCTCTTGAGACATGTCGCCAAGCCTCAAGTGCTCAACCTTCACTTGCTGACACACCATACACTTAGCCATGAAGTTAGCCACATCCCTCTTCATGTTGTTCTACCAATAAATCTCTTTCAAATCATGATACATCTTTTCTAAACTTGGATGAACCATATAATTTGACTTATGAGCCTCAGTCAAGATCCTCTCTCATAGCCCATCGCCATAAAAAACACACAACCTACCTTGATACCTCAGGATACCATCACCACTAATTTCAAAGGCCATAACCTTCTACTATCCCACATCACCCTTAATCTGCATAAGAATGGGGTCCGAAGGTTGCTTCTCTTTCACCTCAGCACCAAGAGATAATTTAACCACTTCTTAAAGAATTACCCATCCATCATCAGAGTCTAAAGACAAACTCCCAAATTAGCTAGCCGGTGAATATCCTTCACCAAACTTTTCTTCTCCTTATCCACATGAGATAAACTCTCTATGGATAACCTTATAAGAGCATCAACAACTATATTAGCTTTACCTGGATGGTAGTGAAGACTTATGTCATAGTCCCTTAGCAACTCAAGCCATCCTCTGTATGGAAGATTCAACTCTTTTTGAGCAAACACATACTATATGATTATATGATTTGAATAGATGTCTACATTTACCCCATAAAAATAATGGCGCCAAATCTCTAAAGAACAAAACACAACCACCAGCTCTAAATCATGAGTCGGATAATTTTTTTTATAAATCTTAATTTGTTTTGAAGCATTGAATCAAGAAACAACCCAATCCTACATGGGACGTATCATAATTCACCATGAATACATAAGTACCCACGAGCAGGGTCAAAACCGGCACAGAAGTCAAGTTATCTTTAAACTTCTCAAAGAATCCCTCACACGTATCAGACCACAAGAACTTAACCTTTTTCTAAGTCAACTTTGTCAACGGAGCAACAATGGAATAAAAACTCTCTACAAACCTCTTATAATACCCAGACAACCCTAAGAAGATCTAAATATCAATTGGAGTCGTGGGCCTAGGCCATTTCTTAACCGCCTTAACTTTCTGTGGATCTAATTTGATCGTTTCACTAGAAACAACATGCCCAAGGAAAGTCAAAAAATTCAATCATAACTCACACTTAGAGAATTTAGCATACAACTTTTGATCCTTAAGAGTCTGCAATACAATTCAAAGGTTATTAGCATGATCCTCCTCACACTTGGAATACACCAAAATATCATAAATAAAGACAATAATAAACAAGTCTAAGAATTGCCTGAACACCCAATTCATAAGATCCATGAAAGAAGCCAGAGCATTAGTCAATCCAAATAACATCACCAAAATCACATAGTGACTATATCGGGTTTAGAACACAGTCTTAGGAATATAAACCTCCCAAATCTTTAACTGATGAAACCTCAAACGATGATCAATCTTAGAAAAGTATCAAGCACTCTAAATCTGGTCAAAGATATCCGTCAATCCTAGGAAGAGGATATTTTTTCTTCACTGTAACCTTATTCACTGTCGATAATATATACATATCCAAAGATACCTATCTTTATTATATACAAAAATCATGGGATCACCCCACGGAGAAATACTTGGTTGAATGAAGTCCTTATTAAAAATTTTGTTAACTACTCCTTTAGCTCTTTCAATTCAACCAGGGCCATTCTATAAGGTGGAATAGAGATAGGATGGTATTAGATAAGAGACCAATCCCAAAGTCTATTTTCCTATCGGGAGGAATATGAGGAAGATCATTAGGAAAGACCTCAGTAAATTCATGACAATATGGACAGACTGCAAAAAATGGCCCTTAGAGCTAGAATCTTTAACCTGGACCAAATGATAAAGACACCCTTTGGAAATTAACTTTTAGACAAGATAAGAAATAAACCTCCCTTTAGGTACTAAGGAACTTCCCTCCTATTCTATTACTTGTTCATAGAAAATTGGAAGCCAACCTTATGGGTCCTACAATCTAGAAAAGCATAGCACGAGTGAAGCCAATCCATCTATAATATGACATCAAAATCCATCATGTATAACTCTACTAAATCAACCACGGTATCTCTCTGAAAGATGGTCACCACATAACCCCTATATACCTTTCTAGCCATAATAGAACCACCCACCGGGGTAGACATAGTAAAAGGCTAAAAAATGATTTCAGGATCAAAATTGAAGTGCACAACCACATAACGGGTTACATAAGATTAGGTAGATGCCAGATTAATAAAATAATACACATCACCAAAGAACAGTTTTAACGTACCAGTGACAACATCAAGTGGTGCCTCATATTTTTGATGGGTGGAAAGATCATAAAGACGACTCCGACCAGTGCCGGTACCAAAAGTAGCACCCTTTGGTGTAGGATCTGAAGAAGTAGAAATCAAAACCTTATTAGCTCCTGTGGCAACTTTAGCTGTCGAAAAATATTGCTGCATATGCCTAGTATGGCCACAGTTATAGCACCGATTCCTTCCCTCATCACATTGACCAGGTAAAGATGTCCACAAAATTGATAGAGAGGATATAATGGGGCTGACTGAGCTTTACTAGCATAAGATTGGTCACCCTCTACCTTAAAACTATTGTCATCCTGAAAGCGACGATCACCAAATGACTTAGGGTAAAGAGCACTAGCCGACGAATATGAGCCATAATTTCCCCAAGCCTTTTTTGTGCTCCACTACCTACTATCTCTTCTATTGTTCTGCTAATTTTACCCTACTCTAAATAAATGAACTTCTTATTCTATCTCTCTCTCATATCTGCCTGATTTTTTTTCTTATCCTCAACTTGCTACATATAAACCACAAGTCTGTAGATGTCTATATCACTGTTCAACATCGTAGACTTACACTCCAATACCAAATCATGAGACAAACCAAAAGCAAAATTCCTTATTCTGGCTTTCATTCTAGACACTAACTCCAGAGCATAGTGAGACAATTGCTGAAACTTCAGGGCATATTCCTTCACACTCATCTAGCCCTACTTCAGATTCACAAACTCTTCTGCATTTGCTTCTCTCAACTCCCGAGGAAAGAAATAATCAAGGAAGGCACCAGAGAATTCATCCCATATAGCTATCTCAATATCATCACCTCTCAACTGCTCCCACTCTTTATACGACTGATATGACATATCTTTCAACTAAAATGCAGCAAAATCTACACCCTGAGAATTGGAAACATACATCACCCTAAAAATTTTCTCCATATCATCAATAAATCCTTTAGGATCCTCCTCAACCCTAGAGACAATGAAGGTTGAGGGATTCAAACTCATGAATTTAATAAATCGAGTAACCTTCGAAGAAGGAGAAACAGAACTACCCTGATTAACTGGAAAGAATGAGAAATCACCAACTTAGTCAACAGGTGAATAGAACGATGGAACTCTGTATTAGAGATGTTTTCTTGAGATGACTAAGCATGAGTGTCATCAACTAGAGGAGAACTAGTGGGGATTGATAAAACTCCCCGTAGGGCAGTACAATTAGAAGTATGGACCCTAGACTAGGTCTACACCCCATAAGCAGGTCAAGTTCTATCTACATTGTCATCAGGTAGGATGGAGGATCCAGCAAAGTTCCTATGAACATCAGATATTTGTGGAGGCATGATCTGAGATACGAGTAAGACAGAGATTAGAGGAATTTCAAGACAAAAGACAAAATATCCCATAATAGAACACAAGAAAGGAAAAATTTCCTAAATGCCTCGTAGCCTCCCCTTATAACTGTGGAGTGCTACACACCCATAAAAGAGACTTTACATGACATGGATTTTTGGACACCCAATGACCCTGAACCTCTACTCTGATATCAAGCTTGTCATAACCCAAACCTAGGCCTGATCATGATGGGTATCTCAAGCCCACCGAAGGTCGGAGACTACCCTCTTTTACCTAGCCATCAAAATATAATAGGATAAATTAGTGGAAGAAACCAAATAGTAATATGGAAGATAGATAAACCATAATAAATTTTCTAAGAATCAATAACAGTTAACCACCCACACTTGCCCAAGAAGTCCTCTTACAACCAAATATTAAGCTAAGACGGGACATGCCTCTGACTATTGCCAAAAGGAATCCAAAAGAGATAGTCTAAGACATAAATGAAAACTAGATAATAAAATGACAGGCCTTCTGGAGAATGAAATCTCACCACTTTAATGATAACCAACGGACAAACCAGAATCCACCTAATGCTGCATAGGGGTAAAAAAGGTATCCTTGGACCCTACATTATGAAACAATGTAGCATCCTAAGACGGTTAGTGGGCTGAGCACTAGAATGTAGCGCATGATAAGGATAAAATAATGCCATTTCAAAAACAAATCCAAACTTAGTGTACATGTTCACATACATGCATACACATATATATGTATGTATATATATGTATATATAAGATGATGAGATAGGGAAAAAAGTTTAGCATGAGATTTAAAATAGTTAACCTGGACTTTGTATCTCTAACCATCCTAAAAAACCCATGAGCTATATGGGTTCGACTTTCCCCTACTGGAAGGTCCCCAGTGTGTATTAGTCGCACAAACCAGAGAAGTCTAAGAAAAGGCCTTTCAAAACCATTTATATTCCATTAACCTTTTATACAATGCAATTGTTTCAAAATGGTTAATTTATATGTATATCTATATTACAAATCTAATTTTTTTAAGATGGGTTGAGATTATTACGAATTCCAATACAAAAAATCTATACAATTTGGAGAAATTCACGACCCTTATTCCATGTTTCATAAATTTGGAGGAATCCACGACCCCCATTCCATTATCCATACCCATGCACCTAATGAGTTCCAAAACCATGAGATAAAGCATGAATAACAATTCCCATAGGAAATTCAACTAGTAATAATCATACAAAACCCTCAACCCATCATTCAAAAACCTAATAATTAAATTCATATATATCATGGTTAAAACACATACTTTTATACAAAGCCAAGTTAGGAAAGAGATACATGACTGAAAATACTAAGAATTTGGAGAAAAAACCACTTTTTAAGCTTTAGATGAACAATCCTAGAAACCCTAACCTTTTTTTTCATTAGGGAATTTGATAGAGAAGAGTAGTGTATTTGAATGAGTAATAAAGAGTTATCGGTTCCCTTAGGGTGTTTTATGTCGTGGGTTATAATTGGGGATGAGAAGAAATGACAAAAATACCCTAAATTAAAATACAAGAAAACTACTGCCAGTGGTTCTAGGCCACATCACGACTAATGATGACTGGTCACGAGTCTTTACCAAGATTTTTGGCTTTTTTAGAAACTCCGGTCCTCCATACTGGTTTGGTAATGAGTCCTACCCTATGACTCGTGACCTCTCCCTACAACTCTTGGAGTCTAGTTATTACTAAGATAACAACCTTGGGCCATCTCATTGATAGGGTCACGAGTCCCTCACCACGACTTGTGATATTACCTTAAAACTCGTATGATACAAGTCATGAATATGATGGAAACTTAAGGAAACCTTACTAGTTTGATTACTATTAGCTCCATATGACTCGTGATGAGTTTTTATGACTCGTCTCCTGAGCAGTAGGCATAATTACTTAGAAAATAGTCAGAGTTTGAAACCTAGGGTATTACAGTTTTATCATCATAAATACCTCTAAATCTTGATTTCAAAATAAAAAAATTAGTATTTTTATCGGTAAAGTTTGTTAAGGGTTTTCTGTATTTTGGACCTCATTTAACCCATTTTTGTAAGGGTTTTCTCCTTTAGACTCTTGTAACCTTTGGGAAAGGGTTTTAAACAAAATTCTAGTTTACTTTATTCATTTTCAAACTCATTTTTTGATCCTGTTTTGGCCCCGACCCTAATAAGGGCAATATGGTTACCGTTAGTTTTTTAATACATAGATATTATATTTGAACATTATAGTTGATTCGGAGGCCATTTACATTAGGAAGGCTCGATGTTGAAGCACTTTAATTCTGAATTTTGTTATTTTGAGATAGGTTATGACTTAACTTTCTTCTGTTTGATATAAATAGTTAATAAATAAGTAAAGAATGCTATGAGTTGGGGAAAAAGGTTATAGGGTTTGTAATTCAAGATTATTTTTATTGTTGTGTGGATATGTGGAGGATTATATTCTATTGTTGTTTACTTGTGATACCTGATATTGAGTGTTGCCCATGTGGAGGCTTTAATTGATATCTTTGGCCTTATTTGTGCATTGAGCTACTTTTATACTAGATATGATATAGTGCGGGGGATCATTTGACCATATAGGAATTATTTGAGCATTAGTTGCTTCAATCATGATAAAAATGTCTAAGTTAGGAGTTGATATGATATTAATGATATCTTTCATGAATATTTATTCTTATGGTTCCTATTTGGAGATGATATCATGAATTATGGATATGTTGAGTAGATTCTAGGCTCACTTGCATGTATATACATGTTGGATGGATAGAGTATCATCATATTGAGTTGATTGTGAGCATTTGTTCCTGATTCCATACACATATATTCTTGAGATGCTGGTACCATTGAGAAATTTTATTTTTAAAGAAAATGACTCACTTTTTAAGAACCCTTGGTCAAGGTCATTTGTCGGAAAGGTTGGTTATGATGTTTTGAAAAACCCTTGGCCTAGGTTATTTTTTGATAATTTTGGCTTGAGTTTGAGATATATTATAAAAGTTGTGAACCCCCCACGTGTCCTACCTAGTAGTTGCGAGCTCGGTGGGTGTATACAGAAAGTCATGCGATGACTTTCTTCATTCATCCCATCCACATTGCAATTACATCTACACACACCTTGATTGTTTTCCTTAGTTTTCCTTGACTTGTGTTTAGTTTTAGTGTATTTTCATATATATATATATATATATGTATATATATATACATAGTTGTATTCTATTTTTGTGTATCTATACATTAAAACGGTTAGTGAGATAGTATAAGTTACCGTTTGGGACTTTTCTGCTTTCGTTTGACATGCTCATAATATATTTACTTATCTTATTTTATACCTTGCTCAGTTTGCCTATGAGACATAATGAGTACAAGTGAATCGTACTGACCCTACTATACCATTTCAGTATAGATCATAGTATGAGCACTTCCTGCAATAGTTGATTCACGCTTTTTAGAGATTGTGATAGAGGCACTAAGTCCCTAGAGGGATTAGAGTCAACTCTTGGACCTTTTTTTTTTTTACCTTATTATGTCTATTTATTTTTGAAGATGGACTTTATGTCTTATATTCGAATGGTGTACTAGATGCTCTACACTTTGACACCACTTCTTGGGGTTTTCATTTTTTTTTCCAGATTTTTGTTCAATTTATGCATTGTGTTGGTTTGAATTCATTTTTAGAAGTCTTACCTTAGTTATTTGTGAGTTCCCTTTATCAGTTTGAGTGATCAACTTACTTATCAAGGTTGGGCCACGATAAGTGCATTTATTGAAATTCAAGAGGAGAGGGGGGAGGGGTGAATTGAAATTTTCTTCTGTGAGTGGACTACCGACTCCTCATAGTTGACTTACTTTGAAATATGAATCCACTTTTATATATGTGGAATTTCTAAGATATTCACTTTTTATCACGTGGGAAATTAAATTAGCTTTCCAACGATATCATTTTAATCCAAATCTGACATCAGAAGAGAAAGTTATGGTCAAAAAATAGAAGGCAGTCAAAACCACCCAGGTGCGACATTGAGAGCCGACGGACTGTCGAGCTAGTGACAGACGATCGCCCAATCTGTCATAACAGAGGTAGTGAGACTACATTCTACCTAAGAGCGATGACTCAAGCTGACGGACCATCGAGCTAGAAATGGACCATCGAGCTAGAAATGGACCATCGTCCAAGCTATTAGAGCAGAGCCAGTGAACCGCTATTCTACCCAGGTGTGACGGTCAGGACCGACAGACCGTCGACCCAGCAGTGGACCATCATACCCATCTTCGCATAGTTCGTTCAGCCATTTTAAGTTATTTTTAAAAGGGCATTTTGATCTTTTACTACCCTTTTTAACCCCTAATAATATCAGATCAAGGATCATAAGTTCATTATCCATCTACAACATCAAAGTAGGGTTTTCTCTCAAAGATAATCTCCAAGAATAAAAAACCCTAGGTGTTTAATTCCAAGTCAATAATTCAAGTTTTCCTCCATCAATATTCAAGAAACTCACAACCCAGGTATGTCATGTGTTGATTCATGGGTCCATTTTTATCCATGAAGCTCAAGAATCTCTTTTCAAAATCAAAGATTTGTGTATTTATGAATGTTCATGATTTAAATTGAATTAAAATTCATGTTCATGATGTTGTGGGGTTTTGATTCATGTTTGAAATTACATATTCCAATGATTGACCCTAGGATGTAATAATTTGCATAATAATCATGATAAACCCTTAAATTTATATGTTGATTGGTGTATCCATGCTTATTAGATGTGTTGATGATTGTATAACTAAAGCATGCTCCCCATGTGTTCGATGAAATGCCTATGGGAAGGAAAAATGCCATACTAGTATGATAATATGAAATCCTTATTTATGCACAAGTTTATGCATGTCAAGTGTTTGATGAAATGTCTTAGTCAATGAGTTATGGATATATGTGTGGCCATTGTGGTGCTTTAGAACTTGTACTTCATGAATTCTCCAACTTATTGTATTATAGATTGTGATGTTGGTCATGTATTCAAGAAAGTCATGCTTTATCAGTTTTATGCTTTCAATTCCTGGGGTACTTGTACCCAAAAAATCTAGCTGTGTGCCTAGAATCAGTGTCATGTTTTCAAGATACTCTCTATCAATCCATGATCCTTAGAATTCAGTCAGTCTCATGACTCAGGAAAACTCAGTAATCTCAGTAGTATTCCATCAATCAACGGAACTCAGTTAAGTCAGTCCAGTTAGTTTAGTTAATCATGTTTAGTGTCTATCCAGATGGGAGTAGAAATTACCACCAAGCGGACCCAAGGATGGGAACCCACCTACTATATGAGGGTATGATTCTTAGAAGCAATCCTTGCATTCCAAAACTACGTAGCCAGCGTAGGTTGAGACATCATAGCCTGTTATATGAGGGCAGATGATGTGGCTTAACTTGTTATATGAGGGTTCCCACTATTCTCACTATAGTTACCTATTATATGAGGGTTAATCACAGATTGTCCTTACTAGTGGCGTGGTATTGACACCCTTCTAA
The DNA here is from genome assembly GCF_002878395.1 of Capsicum annuum. NCBI lineage: Eukaryota > Viridiplantae > Streptophyta > Magnoliopsida > Solanales > Solanaceae > Capsicum > Capsicum annuum. The sequence continues at coordinate 72,154,903 of NC_061121.1, forward strand.
TTGGGGTTACAGATTCGACCCCAACTCAGCCATAATGGCGTATTAGGGGCATGTCGGTTAGATGACTACTTCCCATAGTTTCAGTACAGAATCAGGACTGTCAGATACAGTCATTCAGTCTCATTAATAGAACTCAGATAGTTCTATAATATTCAGGACTGTCAGCTATAGTCAACTCAGAATATTACAAAACTCAGCTAGTTCCATCAGAAAATAGACTGTTAGATACAGTCGCTCAGTATTAGTTATTTCAGTTACACAGTTATCAATATCTCATGTTATCAGTACTCAGATTCAGTAATTATGTTATCACGAACTTTGTTATAGTTACTACGTATTCATGTATGTATTCTCACATTCGTGTTAATCAGTCAGTTCGTATATTTCATGCATGTGAACCCTTTGAATTTAGCCTACCTCACATGCATACCAGTATATTCCAACCTACTGATGCATTTATGCTATGGTGTTTTATACTATAGGTTCAAAAGTATGAGCTACAGAGCATCAACAGTATTCCTGTCTCCGCAGTCAGAGTTAGCAATGAGTCCTCATCCTTTGAGGATATGACCATTACTTTATTAACTCATTAATTAATTTATCAGTTAGAGTTAGTTGGGGATATGTCCAATCAACTCCTCATTAAGATAGTTCAGTCAGTTAGAGATTTTTTAGACTAGCATGTTTAGACAGTTATTTTAGTTTTGGTATTGATACACCATATCTCCAGATGTTATGTTTTATCAGTTATGTTATAGTTTTGAACCTTATGGCCTTAAAACCTTTATTTTTGTATTTATACAGTATATTATGCAGTGTTCAGGTATAGATATCAATCATGGGTTAGCTTGTGGTCCTTCAGGATCATGAGCACCGTGTAGCATTTCGGGTACCAGATTTGGGGTGTTACAAACTTGGTATCAGAGCCTAAGGTTCAATAGAGTTCTAGGAATTCTGAAAGCCTCATCGAGTAGAGTCTTGTACATGGGTGTGTTGCACACCACATTTATGTGCAGGAGGCTATAAGATGTTTTAGGAACAGTTTCCCTTCTTTCAGTATTTATGTCATGCCAGTGAGCATAATCTTAAGTCAATCTCTCAGTTTAATCCGTTTCTCCCTTTTTTTCCACAGAACATGCCTCTTAAAAAAAGAAATGGGAATCAGCCAACCCCTCAGCCCAAAGATCCTTTGGGCGAACATGTCTCTCATGTAGAGTTTAGAGATGCATTTACTATTCTTGCTCAGTCAGTTCCTGCTCAGAATGAATGACCAGCTGTCGTTCCAGCCAATACAGTGGCCAATTCAGCTGTAGCCAGGATTCGGGACTTTACTTGAATTAATCCTTCATTCTTTCTTGGATATAAGTCAGATGAAGACCCTCCGGAATTCATCAATCAGGTTCAAAAGGTTACGAATATCATGAAGGTTACTTCTAGTAAGAGTACGGAGCTACTTGTATATCAGTTGTAGGATGTTTCTCACACTAGGTACAAACAGTGAAAGTCAGAGAGGGCTATAGATGCAGGGTCTATTGAGTGGGAGGAGTTTGCTATTGCTTTCTTAGATAGATTCTTTCCCCTAGAGCTGAGAGAAGCTAAGGTGTTAGAATTCATCAACCTCAGGCAGGTCAATATGATGGTGAAAGAGTATTCTCTTAATTTTACTTGATTAGCCAGATATGCTCCTTATGTGGTTGCAGATAGTAAGGCCAAGATGAGTAAGTTTGTCTCTAGGAAATGGGAAGGGAGTTCCCTAGTGCCTAAGGAAAGGTTCATCTATTATCTTAGAGACCGAAAGTTTCCTAAGGGTGTCTTTATCATTTGGTCCTGTTTAAAGATTCTAACTCAGAGGGTCCTCCTTTGTAATCCATTCTCGTGGTTAATGAATTTCCTTAGGTCTTTCGTAATTATCTTCATGGTATTTCTCTAGATAAAGAAATTGATTTTAGGATTAACCTTCTACCTGATACTCGTACTAGCTCTATCCCTCCTTATAGAATGGCTCTGACTAAGTTGAAAAAACTTAAGGAGTAGTTGAAAGATCTTCTTTATAAGGATTTTATTTGCCCTAGTGTGTCTACATGGGGTGCTACTATTCTCTTCACTCACATGAATGATGGTTCCCTTTGAATGTGAGCAGACTACTGGTAGTTGAACATGGTAACATTAATGACCTATTTGACCAGCTTCAGGGTGCTAAGTACTTCTCTAAGATTAATCTTTGGTCGGGTTATCATCAGTTGATGATTAGGGCGGTGGATATACCTAAGACTGCCTTTCATACCCGGTATAGTCATTTTGAGTTTTTAGTGATGTCTTTTGGTTTGACCTATGCAACGGTGGCTGATAATGTCCAATCTATACCTATTCTTAGAAAATGATACCATCATTGTCAAATATAGTAACCCAAAAGAGGTTGGGGTCAAATCCTAAGGGGATACATAGAATCATAGATCTCAGCAGTTGTAGTCAATGGGAAGAACAAGAAAAGTAAATTGGGGGGGGGGATTGTTTGTAGTAATCTCAAGAAAGGAACTATATTAACTTCAGTTGTAATCTATTGTAAGTGAACACTAGGATTGTGTCCCTCCTAGCTTCTCAACTTTATAGGATTATCTTCTTTGTTGTACCAACCTGATACTTTGCATGCAGAATTGATAAGTTATGTACCTTTTATAGTCTTTTGAAAGAGTAGAAGGATTTTACCCTTTACCTTTTGATTCTCAGGATGTCGCCTTACTAACTGTTATCTTGATCCCAGTTCACTAGTACCTTTTGAGTCTCTAGTTATTAGATGAAATCTAACCATATTACTAAGATATAATCTAGAAGTGTGGATCAACAGTTAAACTCAAAATTATTATTGTCTTTATCTTTTACTAATCACTACTCCTATTTTTGAGTAAGTAGCAATATCTAGGCAAGATCCTAACATGTGCACCCATTAAGAAAACTATTATAATTAAGAGAAAGCAATGAATTCATGGGTATCGATTCGAACAACAATAGCACTTCCCCTACTTCATCAATCTGCTAGGGTTTCCACAACCTTAGATATGGGTTTTACCCACTCATGATTGTGAAGAAATCAAGACCATACATAATCGAAATCATAGATTAAATCACAATAATAAGAAGAGGAAAAACCCACAACCGTAACTGAATCAGCTGAAGTTAATACAAGAGAATCCCTAGATCAAAATCAAATCTTGGAATAAAAATTTGTTTGTGAATAATAAAAGTGCGTAAATATTTATAAAAACACATAAAGGGTATTTATAGAACATGAGAAAATCATAAAACCAAAGCCCAAATAAAATAGGAGAAAACAGGGTCGGTGACCACATGTGGTTTGTACTTGTGCCCTAACCCTGGGCACAGGTAGTACCTGCAGTTAATGTGTCATAGAAACACGACACTTTCAATGCTTAAAACTATGAATTTATGCATCTAAATAGGTTATTTTAGTGGATATGATGCAATTTTGTGTTTATTGTAGGTAAAATAGGTCTACAAGAGAGTTGGGATGAAAATGGAAGAAACAAACCTGAAAAAACTAAGTTACAGCAAGGTATGAGTTTCCTCACGAGTCGTCAACACATCATACAACTCAAAGGCTGACTCGTATGAATAATAAACACCAAAAAGAAGAAGAAAAACAAAGTGTTGAGATGATACGACTTGACAATCTGAGTCATAAAAAAAGATATGATCCGTATGAAGAAATTGTAAGCATAATAGGATCTATAGATCACTGAATGTCAGTTCTAGAGCAATGGTAGATATAATTTCAGGAGGTACACTCATGCGTCTTTGGTGGGATATTGTGCAAGAAATACTACACGATATTTTGGTAACTAATAGAGGATGGCATACCAGAGATACTGAGTGTGGTGTAGGTACATATGCTATTAGAGTAGATAATGAATAGACTACTGGTCATGATATGGTACCTCAAGAAGTTGCTCAACTTCGAACAAATATTGGGTTGCTTACAAAATAGTTTGCAATAATGTGCTAAGAAAGTGAATGCACTTGTGGCACAAAAATCTACTTCTATCACTTTTGAGATTGAATTTGAAGAGGATACAAAGTATCCTAATCATAGGTTAGTAGATTTCTGAGCCCAAAGGAAAAGAAATCAAGGTCAAAACTATTATAATAATAGTTACATAGACAAAAGTAGAGAAAGAGATGGTGATTGGCGATAAAAAGATGACTACAATGAGAAGAGTGACAAATATATTCCACCAGGTAGCTGAGATACCGAGTCTAGAGTGGAGATAATATTGTCAAAACTAGTCAAAGGGAAAAAAAGTCAAGAGAGATGCCTTAAGAAGATTAAGGCAGATTTATTTGGGTTGAATCAGAAATTTGAGTCACATGCTACAACAATCAAACTACTGGAGTTGCAGTATGGCCAGATGTAGGCCACATTAAATCAAAGGCAACCTGTCACTCTTCCTAGTAATACGGTTGTAAATCTAAAGAATGATGGTCAATGCCATGCCATTACCACTCGAAGTGGTAAAACCACCATAGACTCACCTGTAATAGTTGTAGATGAGCAAAAAAATGATGATGATCCTGTTGATATAGAAAGAAGTAACAAGAAAGTTAAAGGAAAAGAGAAGGTTGATGAGCCTGTGTTGAGGCCTATTTCGACATCTCTTCCTTCTTTTCCTCAAAGGCTGAAAAAGAAATAAGAAGATGGTAAGTATTAGAAGTATTTATCAATGCTAAAAGAACTGGCAGTCAACATCCCACTTGTAGAGGCATTGGAGCAAATGCCAGGATATGAAAAATTCATGAAATATTTAATCACGAAGAATAGGTCAGTCAATTATAAGCCAGTCAATAATATTCATCATACAGTACTGCAGCTGCTAGGTGATTGGTGAAAAAGAAAGAGGATCCTAGTGTATTCACTATACTATACACCATTGGATCTTTCAAGTTCACCCATGCACTATGTGATTTAGGTGCTAGTATCAACCTCATTCCATTTACAGTGTTTAAACAACTGGGGTTGGGAGCACTTAAAAAACCACTATAAGATTAGTGATGGCATACAAAAGTTAAAAAAATCTAGTTGGTATTTTATATAACGTATTGGTGAAGGTCGCTTTTTTTTTTCTTGTGAATTTTATGATATTGGACTACGAATTGTCTTTCAAGTCCCAATTATTCTGGGATGACCATTCATGAACAAGTGATATTCAATATATGTAAACCCAAAAAGCAGCCTGATGAGTTAAGGGTGGTATCTGTGATTGATGTGTATAGTGATGAGGTAGATTCATTCTATGATATCAATTCAGTTACTCTTTGGGATATAGTTTTGATGTTGCTGTTCCTATTGAAGAAAAGTTGGGTATAGAAGTGCTAGCAACAGTGATCATGAACTTTGATAGTGGTGGTATTGAAGACTATGATAAGATGGTATGTTCTTTATAAGGGTGTGTTTCTTACATTTATGAACCAGAGAATCTTGATTTGGATTTGAAGAATAGAACTACTCCACCCGCTCATCCATTCATTGAAGAGCCTCCGATCTTAGAGTTGAAGGCTCTCCCTTCTTATCTGTGATATTCATTTAAAGGAGCCCATAACACTTTGCCGATTATCATTACAGCTGACTTAGGTGATACAGAAGTATAAGCTTTATTATCAGTGCTACAGAGATTTAAAAGGGCCATATATTGGTACATTATAGATATTGTGGCTATACTACCTGGTATTTGTACTCATAAAGTTCAACTTGAGCTGGATTATATTCCAAGTATAGAGCATAAACGCCGAATCAATCCTCCTATACAGGAGGTGGTAAAGAAAAAGATAATCAAGTGTTTGGATGATGGTGTAGTGTATCCCATTGCTGATAGTAAGTGGGTCAGTCCGATGCAATGTGTTCCAAAGAAAGGAAGTATTACTGTTGTGCCTAATGAGAAGAATGAGCTAGTGCCAAGGAGGCTTGTCACAGGATGGAGAGTATGCATGGACTACAAGAAATTGAATGCATTAACTCAGAAGAACCATTTTCGCATGTATTTTATGGACCAAATATTAGATAGTTTAGAAAGCAGAGGATGGTACTATTTTCTTGTTGGGTATTTAGGATATAATCAAATCACTATTGTACCTAAATACCAAGAGAAGACCACCTTCACTTGCCCTTATTGGACCTTTGCATTCAAATGTACTCCATTCAGGAAATGAAATATCCAACGACATTTCAGAGATATATGATGCCAATCTTCTCTGACATGGTAGAAGGCACCATCGAAGTGTTTCTAGTTGATTTTTTAATTTTTGGAGATTCTTTTGATAAATGCTTAGTGCACTTGGCCAGTTCTCTTTGAAGGTGTAAAGAATGCAACTTTGTACTAATTGGGAAAAGTACCATTTTATGGTCAAAGAAGGTATAGTGCTTGGACACAAAATTTCAAAAAGGGGTATTAAGGTAGATAGAGTGAAGATTAAAGTGATCGAGAAATTACCTTCACCAATTTCTGTGAAGGGTGTTCATAGATTTCTAGGAAATGTCGAGTTTTATAAGCGGTTCATCAAGGATTTCTCAAGAATTTCCAACCTTCTTTGTAGGCTTCTTTAGAAATAGGTGAAATTTTAGTTTAATGAAGCATGCTTGAAGGCTTTTGAGTGTCTGAAAGAGAAGTTGATGATTGCTCCTATTAATGCGTCTCTAGACTGGTCCTTGCCTTTTGAGATTATATGTGACGCAAGTGCATTGGCCTTAGAGGTTGTTATTGTTCAATGAAAAAAAAGATCCTTCATCTACTATACTATGCTAGCAAACCACTAAATCCTTCCCAAAAGAACTACATCATGATGGAACAAGAGTTGTTGGCAGTGGTTTTTGCATTTGAGAAGCTTAGGTTTTATTTGATTGGGACAAATGTGATGTTCACAATGATCATGCAATATTATAGTACTTAATGGTGCAAAAAGATGCTAAACCTAGACTGATTAGATGGGTGCTATTGTTACAAGAATTTGATTTCGAGGTCAAGTACAAAAAAAAGCACTGAAAATCAAGTTGCAGATCATTTATCTAGGCTTGAGGAGGAACCTATGCAGAATGTTAAAGATGGGATAGAGACTGATGACAATTTTCTAGATGAGAAGATAATAGCAGCTTCCCAGTATCTAATTCCAAGGTTTGCAGATTGTGCAAATTATCTAGAAAATGATCTAATTCCAGAAGATCTTTCCTTTTAGCAGAGAAAGAATTTTATGCATGAGGGACACGACCCATATCCTTAAGGTATCAGTTTTATTTACCTTAGATTTTGGTGCCATATGTACCTGAAAAAGTAGTCATTAGTTTCCAACAAGAATGAGAGATAGAAAAAGTTGAAGAAAAACTTGAATTCGAAAAGTTTGATTTTTTCCTCAATTTTCTCACCTCTACAACCTATTTGAAATCCCAACAAGTCCAATGTGCAGAAACCTTTCATAAATCATAACTTTCAAAGTAAACAAAAATGCTCAACTATTGGTATTGCTTTATAAATTCAAGTTCAACTTCCGGTTGGGGCCTAACTTTAGATTTTACTTAAAACAAGGCCCTACATTAAGATTTTAGGCTATTTTAATGTTTCTACATACAAGCATAATTGATTCAATATATTTTTCAATAGAATACACATATCAACTTGTGTAAACAATTAATATATCAATATATAACCATTAGAAACTAAGAAAGTTACCTCTTTTATGAAGAATCGAAAGTGAACAATGAAGAAATAAAGAAAAACCAAAGTTGAAACTTGTTTTTAAGGTGTTGAGACAAGTTGTTATCTCAAATAAATGTCAATTTAGCCTTTACTTATGTGTGGGGTTACTTTGTGCTTTAAGTGGAAAGTTTGATTTCAAAGAGTAAAGTTAAGTTTTAAGGATTTGAATGAGTTAGAATGAGTTTAAGGTTGTTTAAATATAGGTTGGGGCTATTTTAGGTCATATATATGTGTTGGTAAGCCCAAAATATGAAATAAAAATTGGACTCACATATAACCTACCCACAAAAACTACCTGTGGCCAGAGTTGGGGCGCAGGTGCCACCTGCAGCCAACAGGTGCGGAGCGCTAGTACCGGGCCAAAAACTTTAGCCTACTTTCCTTCAATCTGGACTAGGTGTTTTGATATTTTCCAGCTACTTATGGTCCCACAACCTAAGTTTGAGATCTAAAAGTATAATTAGATACCAAAGTCCACAACCTTCCATCTTTTTCATCCTTAAAATTTCAACTTTTCTGCTAATTACTCAACTTACCATGTGGGACTTGTGACCATGATGGGTTGATCACACAACCCCTTACCTAGAAATCAATAAATATAGTAATTTTTTACTATATTCTGGGTAAGTCCAAGAGCTAAAAACCTATAAAAATAAAAAACAACAAAAACATAAACTCTAACAATAGTGGGTAGCCTCCCATTTAGTGCTTGATTTAATGTCACTGTGCGATGTTAGTGTGTTAGTTACTCAGACCTCACCAATAAGACCATGGGTTGCCCCCTATACAACGGTTGATTTAATGTCACAGCATAATGCGGGTATCTTTATTACTTAGAATTCATCAAGATATCCATGGGAGTATTCTCCAAGGTCATTAGTACAATCAATGATCGATACTACTCTTATGTCAATTGTCTGCTTCATTGACTTTTGGATCTTGAAGGTAGCCTCCTCACCATTTACTCTAAAGTTTAGCTGACCTTTCTCCATGTCAACCATAGCTCTACCTTTGGCCATAAATAATCTTTCCAATATAATGGTCATCTCAGTGTCAACCTCACAGTCTAGGGTAACAAAGTCAACCAAAAAGATGAAGTTATCCACCCTCATGATCACATCAAATGAGATTATCATAGGTTTCTGCAATTAACCATAAAAAGCCACATTGAAGTCTATTTTGTAGGGTTCAAGCCTAATTGCTTGAATATGGCCAACGACCTCAAATTAATACTGGCCCTTAAGTTACACAAGGCTTTGGTAGATCGGGATGACCCAATAGTGATAGTATAGTGAATGCTCCGGGATTACCCTTTTTCTATGCCAAAGACCTAGTCGTGACTGCACTGTAGTGGTGCGTGCCATCAATATCATCAAATGTCACTCCTTTCTTCCTTGTGACCAATTTTTTCATGAACCAGGCATATCTAGGCATATTCTCCAATACCTCAAGAAGAGGTATGTTCAAGCTCAATTATTTTAGCATCTCAATGAATTTCTTAAAATTACCGTCCTCTTTCATTTGCTTAAATCTCTGAGAAAAGGTGGGTGGTGGTCTCAAAATTTATCTGATTTCTGGCTTAATGATCAGACCCTTACCTTTATCTTCAATAACTTTACCTTTATCACCTGTTACCTTTCAAGCTCAATAATAGGTGTCCCATCATCAACATCTTCAATAGAAGGTCACGGGGGATCCATTATAGTGATACCACTCTTTATGGTAATAACAAGTACATGATATCATTTTTTAGATAGTACACCGTGTTGCTCGGAAGAGTACCTGGCTGTCTATCGTTCAAAGTAGCTAACATTTGCCCGAAATGGTGCTCCAATTTCTTGATAGCAGTGTCATATGATTCAAACTTCTGGGTCAACCCTGAAATGTCAGCCTTAATCTATTTAAGGCCGATCTCTTGATTTTCTTCACACTTTACAAGGTTAGCCAACATCCCTTTCATTCTGGATTTTGTATCTCATTTGCTAGATGGAATATACCTATCTCCCTTCTCTATATAGTAATCTTTCTTCCTCCTGTCATTATCTCAATCTTTGCTACGGGCTCTATATTTGTCATAGTAGTTCTGACCTTGGTTCTCTCGCCATTAGTCTCAGAAACCCGCCATTTGATGATATAGATAATTTGGTTCCTCCTCTAATTTTAACTCATACGCTTTGGAAGCTAACCCTGTGCTTCTACTGAACTCACTTTCTCGAAAGTAGCTACTTCAAACTACTTTGCTAAACCCCGTAGATCGGTTCGTTGTAGCATAATTTCTTGTGCTACTAGCTCATCAGCTATTCTCTGGTCACAGGAGGAACCAATAACATATGTGCCAGATCCCCACTCATCCTCTCAAGTTTTCCATCCTCGATTAGTGAGCGATATCTGATCTAACATCTCCAGAGTTGTCTCCCTACGTATTCTCATGAAAGATCCTCTACATATGGTATCTGCCATAGATCTAGAGCTGATGATTAGGGCTCTATAGGATATCTCCAGTAAGCTTGTCCCTGACAATCGATGATTTGGTACCATGCTCAGTTTTTTCTTAAACCTGAACCATGCTTTGTACCTAGATTTTCACTCCAGCTACCTAAAATTATAGATCTCGTCCTTGAGTTGCAACATCCTTGATCGAGGAAAGAACCTAGTGCAACTTGTTCTGAGTAGTGATTGAGCCTCTTGGCAGTTTCCTTAATCATCAAGATGCTTATACTATAAGTGAGAAGGGAAATAACTTTAGTCTAAATGCTTCCTGATTTAACCCTAGAATGGTGTATGAGCTGCAAATCCTGAGGAAATTAGCAAGGTACATGTTTGCATCGTCTGCAGGCAAACATGCAAATTCACCCTCCAGAAGTTTGATCATTGCACTCATGATATCATACTTGATGAATGAGGGTTAGACAAGTTGAACTATGGCTCCAGTCTTTGCCAACTCAATATATCCTAAGTCTTTATCATCATCTATATTTGGCTACATATACTGATATTTTAGGATTACTTTAGCACAGACACCTCTAGCTCTGTTCTTGTTTTCACTGAGTGCTACTTGGCGATCTGCTACTTGTCTCTGCTCAGGTAGATTTGCCTCCCTAGCTACCCGCTGAGCTTTTTTCGTTCCCCATCTTTTGATTTCAGCTTGAGATAACATCTCATCTATCTGACGATCAACAATATCCTATACTTATTTGGGAGGAGGGGGAGGTACAACATTTTGAGCCCCTTCAGGAAGTTTATTTCTTTTCTTCTCAGATATTCTACTGGGTGTTTGTAGGATCCTCTCTAGATTTAGATTCAGTGAGAGTAAGGGATTTTCTCTACACCATATTCTAGGCATACATCAACGTATGGCAACTAAGATTAAAAACAAAAAAACCCTAAAAACTGTGACAACTTCAAATCACAAATCAACACCATATTCCCTGGCAACAATGCTAAAATTTTAATGATGTCCAAATTATACCTCCACTCAAAAGATGATACGATCGCGGTCAAAATATAGTAACCTAACAGAGGTTAGGGTCAAATCTTAAGTGAAAATATAGAATCATAGACCTCATCAGTTGTGGTCAATAAGTAGAACAACAAAAGTAAATTGGTGGGGAGGAGGGACTATTTGTAGTAATCTTGAGCAAGGAACTATTTAAACTTTAATTATAGTAAGTCATAAGTGAAAGTTAGGATTATGTTCCCCTTGGCTTCTCAACTCCTTAGGCTTATTGTGCTTTGTTGAACCAACCCGATACTTTTTATGCAGAATCAATAATTTATATACCTTCTACAGTATTTTAGATGAACAAAAGGATTTCACCCTTTATGTTTCAAGTCTTAGGATGTCGCATTAGTAACCCTTATCTTCATCCTAGTTAACTATTACCTATTGAGTATCTAGTCATTAGATAAAATCTAACCATCTTACTATGATACAACCTAGAAGTGTGGATCGATAGTTAAACTCCAAATTACTGTTGTCCTTTATCTTTTTCTAGTCACTACTCCTCTTTTGGAGTAAGTATCAATATCTAGGCAAAATCCTAATGTGTGCAACTATTAAGAAAATTATTATAATGAAGATAACGCAATGCATGCACGGGTATTAGTTCCGAACAACAACAACACTTTCCTTACTTGGTCTATCCGCCAAGGTTTCCAAACCTTAGCTATGGGTTTTAGCCACTCATACTTGTAAAGAAATCAATAAAATTCACAATCAAAGGCATAGATGAAATCACAATGAAAAGAAGTGTAAAAACCCACAATAATCACTGAATTAATCAATTGAAGTTAATACAAGAGAATCTCAAGATCAAAATTGGATCTTGGAATCAAAATATATTTGTGAATATCAAAGTGCGTAACTCCTACTAAAAAAATACAGAAAGGGTATTTATAGTACATGAGGAAATCCTAAAACTAAAACTAAAATGAAATAGGAGAAAACAAGCTTAGGGGCCCCATGTGGTCTCTACTTGCACCCTAACCCTGGGCGCATGTAGTACCTACGATTAGCAGGGTGAGCCCAGGTGCAGGGCACAAGTAGCAGATGAAAAAATCCTACAAGTTCAGCTCTCGGGATTTTTGACTTCTGGAACTTTCTTTGCCTACTTATAGTCTATAGGTCCTACTTGTGGTCTGTAGGTTGACTTAGTAAGTGCTGGGAGTCATCTTTTCAGTTCCTCTTTAATTCTCAAACATGGATTGATCATGAAAAAGCCAGAATGTGTCCCGAACATCCATATTGCTCCAAAAAGTAGCTAAAACACCTTTTCCCCTTTTTATACAAACTTAGCATCAAAACATGGTTTCCTACAAAACATACCCAAAGTATGTCATATCTAAGAAAATAACCTTATAAACTTGCATATTTTCCCGGTTTAAAGAGTCAAAAGTTATATATTTCTATAGCACCTAAGTGACATTTATAGATCTTACGAACTGGGTATTCCATTTGTTCTTAGATTTGTTATGATTGGGTTTATTGGTGATATATTAGATTATTTGAAAAGTAAGAAGGATCATGTCGATCACTTCTGTGTAGTGTTTCTAAATCTTAAAGATTAGCATTTGTATGCTAAATTTTCTAAGTGTGAGTTTTGGTTGAATGCTATTACTTTTATGGGTCATATTGTTTCTAATAAACGTATCATGGTGGATCCACAAAAATTTGTAGTGGTTAAGAAGTAACCTAGACCCACGACTCCAACCAATATTTTGAGCATTTTAGGTTTAGCCAATTATTATAGGAGGTTTGTGGATAATTTCTCATCTATCACTGCTCTGTTGACTAAATTGACTGAGAAAAAGGTAAAGTTTCCATGGTCGGATGCTTGTGAGGGAAATTTTTAGTAGTTAAAAGTTTAGTTGACTTCGTCTTTGATCTTAATCATTCCTGGGGTTATCGACAGATTTGTTTTTTACTTTGATGCATTCCGTGTGGGACTTGGTTGTGTTCTGATACAGCCTATCAAAGTGGTGGCGTATGCTTCTAGGCAGATAAAAGTTCATGAGAGGAATTATTTGACTCATGACTTAGAGTTGTTGGCTGTGGTGTTTGCCTTTAAGATCTGGTGTCACTACATGTATGGAGTTCACGTGGAGATATTCTCAGATCATAAGATCTTGCAGTACATGTTCACCCAGAAGGATTTGAATTATAGGCAAAAGAGATAACTTGAGTTGCTTAAAGATTATGATGTGAGTCTCCTTTATTATCAAGGTAAATATAATTTGGTTGGTGATTCTCTTTGCAAGTTGTCCATGGGAAGCTTATCTCATGTGGATGGAAAGAAGCGAGATTTGGTGAAAGATATTCACTGGTTGGATAATCTTATAGTTTGTCTTTTGGATTCCTAGAATGGATGTGTGATTATTAAAGAGGTGGTGAAATTATCTCTTGGTGATGAGGTGAAGGAGAAGAAAGTTTTGGATCCTACCTTGATGTAGATTAAGGATGATGTGGGTCAGCAGAAAGTTTTGGCTTTCGAGATTGTTGGTGCTGGTATCTTTAGGTACCAAAAAAGATTATATATTCCTAATGTCGATGGGTTGAAGGAAAGGATTTTTGTTAAGGATTATGAGTCAAGGTACACTGTTCATCCTGGTTCGATTAAGATTTACCGTAACTTGAAGGAGGTTTATTGGTGGAATAACATAAATAAGGATATAGCCAATTTCATGGCTAAGTGTATGGTTTGTCAGCAAGTGAAGGTTGAGCATTTTGAGGCCTAGTGGGTTGTCTTATAAGATTGAGTTAACTGTATGGAAATAGAAGTGATTAATATGGATTTCATCACTAGTCTTCAGCGGTCTCTCCATTTGTTTGATTCAATTTGGGTCATTGTGGATAGGATGACCAAGTCTGCTCATTATTTTCCTATAAGGACTAATTTTTCCATAGAGGATTAAGCTAAGATTTTTATGTAGGAGATTATTAAGTTGCATGGTGCATTTGTTTCTATCATATTTGATTGAGGTACTCAACTCTCATCTCACTTCTGGCATTCTTTTCAGAGAAGTTTGGGAATTAAGGATGAACCTTAGCATCGCTTTCCACCCTCAGACAGATGGAAAAGTGGAGAGGACTATCTAGATCTTGGAATATATTTTTTGGGCTTGTGTGATTGACTTTGGTGGTAGTTGGATTGATTATTTATCTCTCACTGAGTTTGCTTATAACAACAACTATCATTTTAGAGTTGGAATAGTCCCCTTTGAGGCTCTTTGTGGCAGGAAATGTCATTTTCCTATGGGGTGGTTCAAAGTTGGTGATACTAGAATATTTGGCCCAACTTTGGTTCATCAGGCCAAGAGATGGTAAAGTTTAATAGGGATAGTCTTAAGACCGATCAAAGTCGCAAAAGGTCCTATACAGATATGAGGCAAAAGGAGTTGGAGTTTAATGTTGGTGATTAGGTTTTCTTGAAGGTGTCTCTAATAAAGAGAGTGATGTGGTTTGAAAAGAAAGGGAATCTCAGTCCCCGTAATATCGGCTCATACTTGATTTTGAGAATAGTGGATGATGTTTCTTATGAGTTAGAGTTTTCTTCGAGTTTGGAATTTTTTAGTCGGTCTTACATGTTTTAATGTTGAAGGAGTGCGTGGATGATCCTTCCTTTGTCATTCCATTGGAGAGTGTTGGTGTTTTAGATTCTTTGTCTTATGAGGAAGTCCCAGTGGAAATCTTGGATTGGAAAGTCCATCGATTGGAGTGTAAGGATGTGGCTTCAGTAAAGGTCCAATAGATGAATCACAAGGTTGAAGAAGCGACTTTGGAAGCTGAAGAGGACGTGAAGTCTAAATTTCTATCACTGTTTTCCATTTTAGATAATCGTGCTTAAGGTATGTGTATTTCTTAATATCTTTATTTTCTGACTTTATTAAAGAAAAGTGTGGCTGTGCTCTATGTTAAACTATGCTAGTGAATACCTTGTCTCATTATTTGGGGATGATCAATCCTGAGGGGGAGGGAAAATATAACACCTTGGAATTTGGTCCTTGAAAAATTCTTGAGCTTGGAGCTCACTGCTCTACATATAAATCATCATACGAGTTGTAAGGTCTCTATACGGGTCTTTTGACCCCAATTGTAGCTTTGACCAGTATGCTAGCCTAAATTTTCTGTTGTGACTACGACTGGGGGTCACGAGTTTTAAAGACTATATAAGAGTTGTAATGTACCAATCATAGAGTGACATGTGTGTTACCCAAATACTTATGTCTTGGTTAGGACTAGGACATTATGAGTCATAGGGTCTTTTGACGAGTTATATGGTGAGAGCCGTAGGGTCAATAGTATGCATGCCCATCGACTCTGCCTTGAATATGAATCAAGGTATGAATCGTATCCAATCATTGTAAGTCGTAGGGTGGATCGTAATGACAAATTAACTCCATCATTCCCCACTTTAACCCCACATGCATAAAATATCTTAGAGCCATTATTTCTAGCCCTTATCAATCAGAAACACTCTCTTTACTCTCTTAAACTACCCATTCAAAAACTAGTCTATGGTTTTAAAAAATTGGTCATCTAGGGCTTTAAGGGTGATTTCTTCTTCAAATTTATTGGGGATTGAGGAATGTATCTCTCTCCTTAAACTTGTATTTTCATTATGGCATAATTGGTTTATTATTTGCATGGTTTTGATGTTGCATTTTGAATGATGGATTGAGGGTTTTGGACGTAAATGGTTTAAATGCTTTTCCTATGACTATTATGGATTTATTATGTATTGAATTGATGATTGTGAACTCATTGGAGCAAATAGGAATAGTGAAGGAAATGGGTGTACAAGGATACCCTAAGTTTGTAAACAATGGAACTAGGGGTGCAAGGATTCCCCAAGGCAATTGGATTTTTCTATAAAAATTAATGAGAACCTTAACCCACTTGCATAAATGGTTTTGGAATGTGATTGATCAATTGGATTTACCTATTTTTCTTAGTATTAATACATTGCATAAATGGCTAATGGATAAGGATAATCTTGAAAATCTCGTGGGTTACAAGGATTCCCCTAAGTGAATGATTTTCTTGAAAACCTTGTGGTGTATAAGGAGTCTCTTAAGTTGTTGTAATAATGGAGTTTGGAGATGAGGATTTCCCAAGTGTTGTCTTAATGACATTCTCTTGCAAGCTATAGTTGGTATGATGGTACCACTTAATGATGCCTTAATGATTGACTCATTTAATTGATGAATGTGCTATGTCCTAAATGTTTTAATTAGGCATAAAGGAGGTTGTGTAGCTAGCCGTGGAGGTCCCGTAGGACTAACAGTGAAAACTCACATTTACCGATGTGAGGGTTGATCTAAATGATCGTGTGTTTGTGTCATACTATATGTATATCTGTATCATAGATGGCATAGGGTACAAGGAATCCCCAACCTTTTATGATATGTCCAGTTTGTGTGGTAGCGCACACTGGGGCCCGACCAGGTGGTGACAGCTGGAACCATATAGCCTATGGGTTGTTATTAGGACGGTCAAGCTACACAATCCAAGGCTAATGATAAATTTTGTTCCCTTTCCCAACATCTTTTATATATATATATATATGTATTTATGCATATGCTTGTATGTTTGTATGTGAAATGGTTTTGACTTGGTTTTGTAATGATGACATTATTTTATTCAATTATCCTTGAGTTATATACTAGCGCTCAACTTGCTAACCATCTCCAGATGCTGTATCCCCATGCGATGTAGGACATGCAAATAACTCTACTTTTTCTATGCAATGATAACATTTTGGGGTATCGGCAGTTAGCTTGAAGGGGTAAGCTTCCATTCTCTAGAATAGCTTTATTTTATGATTTGGTTTCTTTATGTCATATACTTTTCCTTGGACTTATTTTGGATATCATTGGGGGTATGTCCCAACTTAAATTGATTTTTATTTTGGTTTAGAGCTTTGTAAATTACTGTGGACTGGGTATTGGTTGTTGATGTATCTTAGACTTCTTGACCTTATCTTTATCTATCTTATTATATGTTTTAAATTGAGCCACTTGAAGTGTATTATGTTCTATTTACTAGGAAAAGAGGGTGGTATCCAGTCCACGACGAACTTAAGATACTCATTATTGCCAAGCCCTGGATAAGGTATTATCGACTAGAGAGTGAGGCAGATGTCATGGATGGCATATAGGTAGAAAATGAGTACGAGGAGTTGCCCTTATAAAAGGTAGCACTAAAGGGACCTCTCTTGAGCTTGAGGTTGAGCATACAAGAGATGTGGGGCCAGCTAACGTCCAACAAGGTTCAGTTGCTACCCTAGTTTTGGAAGTTCTATTAATTTGATTATTAATTTGTTTAGATTTTGTTCTCTTAAGCACACCTGGTGTTCTTCTGATTCTGTGTATGGTATAGTCGTTAGTGCTGACATCTGCATATGGTATTCCTTTAACCCTGAATGTGGTTCCACCACCTGTATCAGCATTTTTATATGATATTCCTAAGACTTTGAGTGGTTGTTCACCTTTCTTGCTAGTATATGATCATGGTCTTCCTAGTTAAGGGGTACGACCTCATCTTTGTTACCCCTATGTATGGATTCTCAGCCTGCTAGATTTACTTTTTTGCTAGTTGCTTCAAATACAATTATTTCTTCTGATGGACAAAAGAGATTTGAGAGGTTTATTAGTTTGGGTCCACCCAAGTTCAGTGGCACTATTGGCGAGAATGCCTATGTGTTTTTGGTTGATTTCCATTATAAGTTACATAATATTAGTTCCTTGATTCTCTGGAGTTTCTTATACTACCTATTTGTTGACGAATATGGCTTGGGATTGGTAGAGGTCGTTTGCTAGTTATTGACCTTTGGGTTTACCTGCTATGACTGAGACTCAAGTTTCTAAGGTTTTCATGGAGAAGTTTATTTTATATAGTTTAAGAGACCAAATGCATGATGAGTTTGATCATTTGGAGAAGGGCTCTATGACTATTGTTGAGTATGAGTTTCATTTTCACACTTTGTATAGGTATTTTATAGCTATTATCTCTATCAATTTCGAGTAAATTTAAAATTTTGTAAAGGTATTGGATGGTACTTATCAATTGGTTATAAATCATATGGTAGTCTTGCTTTTTTTTTTATAGTATTATTGAGAATGCCAAGATGACCGAGTTGATTATCCAGGATACTTGGGAAAGTATTAAAAAGGTGTGCCATCTTGGTAGAGATCTATCTAGTAGATGTTCTCGTGGTTATTATGGTAGGAAGATTTAGGCTACTTTGCAGGGATCAAGTGGTAGGCCTTCAGGTTCAGCGACTTAGGGTGATCATACATCTGGCTAAGGCTATTGTTCTAGTTTTTATAGGCCCTCCCAGTGCGATGCTAGTAATAGAGAGTATTTTGTGTGTCCTAAGATCAGTTATTAAATAAGGGATTACCCTTGATATGAATTAGTTCCTGCCAGTAGAGTTCTAAATTTTAGCTTTGTTCTACTTTTCTTTCTACAATCATAGGAGGTTTATAGAGTAGTTTGAGTAGTGCTAGAGGAGCTCGAGGTAGAGGCAGAGGTGCTCATGGAGGTGGTTGTAGGGTTATTCAGTTTTGAGAGAGGATGTGGCCTGTACTATGCTATACCTTCTATCCCCAAGGAAAAGGACTTTGATGTTTTTATATAGGTATCATTCATATTTGCTTTAGATCTTTTTTGTATTACTTGATCTTGGGTTGACTTTCTTCTGTGTCTACATATTTTGCTTCTGGTTTTGATGTTGGATGTGAGCCTCTTGATTTACCTCTTCGTGATTCAACATCCATAGTAGGTTCTTTAGTGGTGGATTGGGTGTACCATTCTTTTATAGTTACTTTTCGGAGCAGTGAGACTAGGGTAGATGTGATTTTCCTAGATATGGTTGATTTTGATGTTATCTTGGGTTTGGATTAGCTCCTTATCATTCTACTTTATACTATTATGCCAAGACTGTAACCTTAGTTGCATTGAGTTTGCCGAATGGTGTTATATCTTTTTAGATTTCCGTCTACATGATAGAGAGAGTATTTGTCTTATTTAGCTTATATCTGTAATATTAGTATTGCCTCTTATAGATTTTATTTGAGTTGTTTATGAGCTCATGGATGTATTTACTATAGATTTGCATGGTATACCCTTAAACCCTGATATTGATATTTCCATTGATGTGGAGTGACACACCTAGTCTATTTTTATTCTCCCTATAGGATTGACCCAACTGAGTTGAATGAGTTGAAAGAGTAGCTGTGAGATTTTTTGAATAAGAGGTTTGTTAGACCTAGTGTATCCCTTTAGGGTGTGTCTATCTTATTGGAGAAGAAGAAGGATTGGTGAGTCTTGGTGTATTAAGGATTGGTGGCCAAGTTAGTGTGCCGAGAGTCGGAGATTGGGTGGATTGATTTTTGAGATGGCCCATTTCTCCAGATATTCTATCCATGTAGGTGTGACCAAGATGTATTATGATTTTAAGAAGCTTTAACACTAGGTGGTATGAAGAAGGATGTGACAAATTTCGTATCTCATTGCTTGTATTATTAATAAGTAAAGGCCAAGCACATTTAGAGATTGGGTGGTTTGCTTTAGAGATTGCCCATTCTTGAGTGGAAGTGGGAGCGGATCACTATTGACTGCATGACTAGGTTGCCTCATACATATAGTGATTCAAAAATTATTTGGGTCATTATGGATCAGTTGACCAAATCATACTATTTCATATCTATTCAAACCTCATCTATTGTTGAGTAGTTAACTCATATCTATATTCGTGAGATAGTTTGGCTTCATTGAGTTACTATGTCTATTATCTCAAGCAGAGCCTCAGTGTTCACTTCTACCTTATGGCAGACCTTTCAATAAGAGTTGGGTACTCGGGTTGACCTTAGCATTGCTTTCCATCCCTATACTAATGGTCAGTTAGAACGGATAATTTATGTTTTGGAGGATATACTCTGCGCATGTGTTATAGATATTAGAGATCAGTGGGAGAAACATTTGGCCTTGGCGGAGTTTGCTTATAATAATAGCTACTATTCAAGTATCATGATGTCCCCTTGGAGAATCCATAAATACTTTTGTTATGAAAAGGGTTGTGATAAGAAACACTCAGTTATTCGTGATTTTGCTAAGAGTAAATGATCCTTTCCTGTACTATGAAGAATAAGAAATAGCTTGTATGGTAGTCGTTTTTGATCTGCTATTAGTTGGTTTGATACTTCAGATATTAGACCCTATAGTACCGACTTGCTTCTTGAGTCTTTGGACTGAGTTTGGGTGGTTTAGGATAGGCTTTGGTAATCCTAGTGTAGTCAAAAGATTTATGCAGACTCTAGGTTTTGTTCCATAAAGTTTAGGATTAGTGATAGAATCTTCCTTCGTGTGTCGCCTATAAAAGGCGTGATGAGGTTTGGGAAGGGAGGCAAGCTTTGTCCAAATATATGTACCTGTTGAAATTCTTCAGATAGTTGGAGAGGTTTCTTATGAGTTGGCCTTACCTCCAGAATTTCTTGCCATTCGTCCACTTTTTCATATATCTATTCTTCGATGCTATATTTCAAATGAGTCTCATATGATTTTCAAGGACTCAATTTAGTTTGATGAGAGGCTGACCTTTATTAAAGAGCAGTTCTATTTTAGTGAGGGATGTAATATGTTTGCATTCCAGAGATATTCTTGTAGTTAAGGTCCAGTAGAGACACCATTCTGATGAGGAGGATACTTGGGAGGTTATGTTCAACATGTGTAGCAGTTACCCAAAACTTCTTATCAATTCAAGTATTTTGTTGCCTTTATTTGAGGACGAACTAGATTTTTAGAGGTGGATTTTATAATGACTTGAATTTGTGAATTTTCCATTTCTAGGTGTTTTAATCATTTTGCAATTCCCCATTGTTTTTCATGTTGATTTTGAGTTTTGGTGATGGTTGCAAGGTTCTCGATTATGGAGAAAGATTTTGTGAGATTTTGTGGTTTTTAGAGGCTTGAGAAGCCATATAATTGACTTTAGGTTTTGACGAATCTAGAGGGGTTCTGCACCATTTGATTTTGGACATTGCCAAAACCTTATTACTATTAATTTTCATCGGTTTTATCATAAAAAACATATCTAAATCATAATTTCAAAATGAAAAAATTGGGGGTTTTATCAATAAAATTTAAAAATGTTTTTCTTTAGTTTGGACCTCATTTTATATCTATTTTCATGTGGGTTTTATCCTATTGACTCCTATAACCTTGGGGAATGGGCTTTTAAAATAAAATTTTGGTTTTACCACTTTCATTTTTGAACTCTTTCTCAAACCCATTTTGCCCCCGACCCAAATATGGACAATATAGGTATCTTTAGTATTCTTTTAACTTGTAGATGTTATATTTGAGTATTGTAGTTGATTCTGAGGCTGTTCTCAAGGGGAAGGCTCCAGGTTGAACCACTTTATACCAAGATTTTGTTATTTTGTGGTAGGTTATGATTACTTCTTTCAGATTGAGATGGATAGTTAGTAAATAAGTAAAGAATGTAATGGGTTGGGGAAAGTTTTTATGGGGTTTGTAATTTGAGATTATTTTTATTGTTGTATGCCTATGTAGGGGCTTACATTATATTTTTGTGGATTTGTGATATCTGTTATTCAGTGTTGGACATGTGGGTGTTTAATTGACATCATTGGTCTTATCAGTCATTGAAATGCTTTTATAATAGAGAGGTGATGCCCCTGTATGGGCTTAGTTTTATAATATAGTCCTTATTTGACCATTAGTTTCTTCTATTATGATAAAATACCCGAATTGGGGGTTGATACGGTATGGATGATGTTTTGAATGCATATTAATTCTGATAGTACCTATTTGGAGTTGATATCATGAATTTTGTATACATTGAGTTGATTCTGGGTTCACTTGCATGCCTATACATGTTGGATGGATTGAATGTCATCATATTGAGTTGATTTTGTGCATTACTTACCCATTCTGTACATATACATTCACGAGATGCTGGTAACATTGAGAAATGATGTTTTTGCTAAAAATGATGCAATTTTGAAAAACCCTTGGCCTAGGTCATTTACCGGCAAGGTTGATTATGATGTTTTGCAAAATCTTTGGCCGAGATTATTTGCTAGCAAGGTTGTCTTGAGATTGAGATATAGTATATAGGTTGTGAACCCCCCATGGGTTCTATCTAGTAGTAGCAAGCTCGGTGAGTGTATACACAAAGCCATGCAATGGCTTTCATCATTTATTTATCTACATTTATTGCATCTGCACGCACACCTTGATTTATTTCCTTAGTTTTAATTAATATTATATATATATATATATATATATATATATATATATATCTACGTCATTCTATTTTTGTGTATCTATATATTAGAACTATTAGTGGAGATGTGTGCGCTACCATTTGGGACTTTTCTGCTTGCAGGTGACATGCTCATAGTATATTTTAATTATCTTATTTCCTACCTTGCTCAGTTAGCCTATGGTACCCACTGAGTACAAGCAGACTGTACTTACCCCTGCTTTGACTTTTTGGTGCAGATCCTTTTATGAGCACTCATCGTGGTAGTTGATTCATGTTTTTCGGAGATTGTGATTGAGCTAATGGATTTCTCTAGGGATTATAGTCGACTCTCGGACCTCATCTTATCTTATTATGTCTTTATTTATTTTTGGAGGTAGAATTTCTATTGTACAAATATTCAGATGATGTATTGGCTGGCTTTACACTGACACCACTTTTTCTTGGGTTTTTTTATGTTATGTTTTTTTTTTAATTTCTATTCTATTTAGCCTTGTGTTGGTTTGAATTCACTTTTAGAAGTCTCACCTTAGTTATTTTCGAGTTCCCTATATCAATTTGAGTGATTGGCTTAGTTATCAAGGCTGAGCCGTGATACGTGCCATCATGATCTAGTTTTTAGGTCATGACATAACTCTTGTGGGAAGGATTGAACAAACCCAAGACCAATTATCCATCTAATGCGAGACTCTTAACACTCCACGCAAGCCCAAACCTTATTAAGTAGAGCATGAACAATATAATATGGGTACTAACATTGGTGAACAATGAATTTGAACGAGCATACACTAATATAATGTAAGGAGATGAATCTTGGGCCTAAATCAACCCGAAAAGCTAGCTCAAGAAGGGAGGATGACCTAAGTCCATATAAGGAGACCAATTGGTCATTCCTTTTTTGATGTGGGACTCTTAATAAAACCATCGATTCGGTTCATTTTTTCATTTTATTAACTAGATAATGTTAAATCGATAATGGTAAAATGATGTAGACATGGAATAACTATACAAAATGAACATTAAGAATCAACGAATTTCTCTCTATTATCAAAAGATGAATGTATCTAAATTGTCTATTTTTTTCAACACTATTCTGCTGTATTAGTATTTTTAAGTTACATAATTGTAGAGGTTATTCCACATCACATCTCTAACATCTATAAAATTTATTCAACTTTCAATAGAATGGTCAATCCCTTCAAAAAATCAAAAGGGTGAGGCATTAATTAATAGATGGTTGTGTTCTCAAAGAATATTTAAATTTGGTAACAAACAACACCACATATAAACATAAAGATTTGTAATGGTTTGATTTCTCCAGAATTATTTTTTCATGTTATATTTTACTTCTCTATAACATTCTACCTATAACAAAAATGTCAGTCATTAAAAGCAGTAGACTCTTTGTAAAAAATTACCCGTCTGTAGCCATCATACTCAAGTATTCCATAATAATATTATGTAAAAAACATATTATGTGAAAAATAAGATTTTAAAATATTCTTGGTAATCATAATTAATGTCATATACATAGTAAATATTAATGTTCCCTTACCGGCCTTCTTGTTCATAGTGGTTGGGGTGTCTTCTCCTGGCCACTACATCAAGGGTGCAAGGCTGTCAGTAAAAATTGAAGGGGAGCCTTAGAGTAACTGGTAAAGTTGCTACCATGTGAACAGGAGGCCACAGGGTCAAGACTTGGAAACAACATTCGGAAAAAATACAAGGTAAGGTTGCGCACAATAGATCTTTATGGTCGAACCCTTCCCCAGACCCTGCATATAACGAGAGCTTTAGTGCATCGTGCTGTACCTTTTTTATTATATAGTAAATTTTAAATACAAATATCAAAAAGGACAAATGCTATAAAATTTATATAGTGTCCATTAATTACATTCATAGCTTCACCAGAAAAGATTATTGATATTTATCTTTTTTACATTCATACTTTTTCTATTTTTTCTTTAAATTGGTTAACAAATATTTTTTTTATGCAGAATCATCAAATAACTTTTTGCATACTTTTTCTTATTACAACTAAATGAAATTTAAAAGTCAACTTCACGGTATACATATATAATAAAACCTCATAATTGTGATCTCTTATTTTTAACTTAATCTAAGCGAATTAAATTGTTTTACTTTGCTTATTATTTATGTATGTAGTATCTTATTAACAAACATAACTAATTAATATGTATTTTGTTGGGTTCAATGTAGTTTTGATGATTGCCAAGTGAATGAAACACATTGTTCGAGATGGTTCACTGATGCACAGGAGCAAGGCTGCAAGCTAAAAAAATTAAATTATTTTTGTTAATCGAAGCGAATTAAACTGTTTTGCTTTTCTTATTGTTTATGTATGTATTATCTTTTCAACAATAATACCTAATTAATATAATGAAACCTCATAATTGTGATATTTTGTTATTAACTTAATCGAAGCGAATTAAATTGCTTTCCTTTGCTTATTGTTTATGTATGTATTATCTTGTTAACAAACATAACTAATTAATATGTATTTTGTTGGGTTCGATGTAGTTTTGATGATTGCCAAGTGAATGAAATACGTTGTTCAAGATTGTTCACTAATGCACAGGAACAAGGATGTAAGCTCATGAAAAGTTTACTGATCTAAGAAGACAAGGTTTCGTAATGTAAGGAATGGATAAGCCAATACGTTTCATAGACTCAAAGTAACTACCACATGTTAAAATTAAGAGCTAGAGTTTAACTACAACTATTGAAGAAAAGAGAGTTCAAACTGAAAAAAGGATTCATACTCGAAATTGAACTATGAAAGATGAGTGTTCTGATGAGAGAAGAAGTATGATTCAAGGAAAATATCTTGGAGTGTTGTTTTTAAATAGTATGAGTCACCTTCACAGTCACTTACACACTTATATAGCAATAAGAGGAAATTGACAAATTAACATAGCGGTGTGCATCTTGAAGACTGAAGGAATTCTTGTTGAACCTAGTCCTGATACCTACATAGATAAGGTGTCATAGTCATTATGTGTTAGGATGGGTTCTTGAGTTTTAAATTTGATGTTACTCTATTTTCAGTAAGTTATAAACTGAAGTATGTTATTTTCTTCAAGTTAAGGAACTCAAAGACTTGGGATCACAAACCTTGGGAGGTTCTTGAGTTTTGTTTTGAATAGGAGTTACAGTTTTGTAATTACTAGATTATAGAAGTCTTTTAATTTGTTTTTGCTAAGGCTTAAGATGTTTAGTGAAGTTGGGGTGAAATCCTATAGATGTGCAGGTTGTGGTTTTATCCACCTTTTTAAGTTGGGTGTTTTTCTCGTGAAAATACTCTCTTTTACTTGTAGTATTACTGCACAGTTGAAACACGTTAGAAAATATGTTTCACTCATAGGCTACAGTTAAGTGACTATATATAACTAAAAAGATTGTATCACTCTATTAATTGGCATCAGAATGAGGTTATCTTATAAGGGTTAATAGCTAATATAAGATCATGATGAACTCTGCACCACCTATTATTCATATTGAAGGTCAGTCAAAAACTCGACCACCAATCTTTGATGGGTCTCATTTTATTTGTTGGAAGTAAAGGATGAACATGTATCTTTAAGGTGAGCGCTATGAATTATAGGATAGGATTACTTATGGACCAAGAATTACTATGAAAAATATTGATGGAGAACAAGTGAAGAAGGTTAGAAGTGAATTCAGCCCTAAGGATCTTGTTTCTCTAAGAAAAATGCAAAGGCCAAAAAAATTATTACTTGTCGTCTTGCTCCAGCTGAATAGAAAAGGGTGTCTAACTACACCACTACCAAACAAGTCTGGGATGCCTTGGTGAATGCACATGAAGGTACTAGCCAAGTATAGAAATTTAGAATTGACCTACTTTTCACTAAATATAAGGCCTTCAAAATAAAGGAACGTGAGTCACTAAAAGATTTGATAACTATATCGACCTCCTTGGTTAATGAGTTTTCATCTTTAGAGAAGGTTCTATCTACTGAGGAGCAGGTTGAGAAGGTCTTGAGGTTCTTACTTAAGTCCTAGTGGTATGCTAAGGTTACAACAATAAGAGAAGAAAATTACCTCACTAGGATGTCCCTGGATGAGCTAGTTGGCAACTTAAAGACTTATGAGATGAACATAGATGACCTAAAAATGGATGAATTGATTAAGGAAAAATCATTAGCATTGAGATATTTTGACAATGATGAATTTGAATTGTATGAGGAACAAATAGCCTCATTTTTAAGAAAAAAGGAACTGACAAAAAAGGAACAGGTAGCAAAAAGCGATCCAAAGACAAAAATTAGGCCGGATTCTACAAATATGACAAAACTGATCATCAAATTAAGGAATGTCCTCTTTGAAAAATTGAGAAAAAAGAACCGAAGGAAAAATCTAAGAAAAAGAAAAGTAGGTTATGCCATGGTATATGCTTGGAACTCAAACACAACAGAATTAGATGATGAAGATGCGGATGAAACCACTCTTATCGCTATTGGAAAATCAGACATGGAAGAAGAAATATCCTCTGAGGTAAGCATTCTTGAACTTAAAGAAAAGTTGTATTTTTTTTCAAAAAGAAAGCTCATTTCATTAATGGAGGCCTTAATTGATGATTTTCTAGAACTAATCTCTGATAGGGATGAATTATTTAGTTGTCTTGCAAGCTTAAAGTTTGATTAAATTGATCTACAAACTTGAAAGATCACTATTGAAAAGAAAAATTGCACCCTAAAGGAATAAGTTAGCAAAATCGATTCATCAAACTTGAACCTCAAGCCTAAAGTTGTAAAACTCTCTCTTTTTGATAAATGTAAAACTATTATGAACGAGGAGAATGATAAACTCGAGTCAAATATTAACAAGGGCAATGATTATAACTCTTATTCAAAAGAGAAGGTGAGGAAATTAACTCTAGAAGTGTCTAAGCTAAAAATGAATCTTATGAGAGCAAATAGATGG
Organism: Capsicum annuum; assembly: GCF_002878395.1. Taxonomy (NCBI): domain Eukaryota; kingdom Viridiplantae; phylum Streptophyta; class Magnoliopsida; order Solanales; family Solanaceae; genus Capsicum; species Capsicum annuum. The sequence continues at coordinate 72,182,414 of NC_061121.1, forward strand.
ACAAATCTTATAGAATCATCAATAAGCTATGTAAAAGAATTCACAATGAATAGGCTGGATTAGGATTTAAAAAAAACATTGATACGACAAGAGTTTTATGCTACATATGTGGAAATCTTGGACCTCCTACTACTGAGTGTCCAGTTCCTATGAAGAGCAGGGATGGAAGTGCAAATCTAATTGGTCAGAGAAATAAGTCCACTAACCTATTGCCTCAATAGGCTAGAAGATACTTGATTTACTCTTTTGATCATAAGAAAGGACCCAAGCATGTCTAGGTTCATAAAACTAACCCTTAAACTATTTTGCAGGTACACTTTAAAAGAGGAAAATGACATTAGTACATGGATAGTGATTGCTTAAGACATATGAATAGAGATAAACAACAGTTACTTTCACTTACTTCCTTTGAATGGAGGAAAATGTCATTTGGAGATGGCAAAAAAGGTACTATCATTGGAGTTGGGAAGATTGACAGATCTGAATCAAAAACCTTGGAAGAAATCTATCATACAGATGGATGAAGGAATAATCTACTCAGCATCTCCCAACTATGTGACAAAGGAAATAAGGTAACTTTTACTTCTGTAGGCTGTAAGGTAAAGAAGCTGGATACAAAAGATATTGTTCTAACTACTGGAAGACATAGAAAAATTAATAATCCTGACATGTCTAAATGCAATTGAAAATAATCCCCCCTTTTGGCTTAAAAAACTAGGTATGCAAGTCTGAAACAACTGAACAAACTAACTTCTAAGGACATGGTGGTGGGCTTTCCCAAATCTAAGTTCAAAGAAGAAAAGTTTTGTAGTGAATGTGTAAGGAGGAAGTAGGTATGATCATCCTTCAAAACAAAGAACCATATCAGCATAACCAAGTGCCTTAACCTGGTTCACACATACCTTTGTGAACCAATGAGGGTACAAAACAGAGGAGGAAAGAGGTATGTTTATGTAATTGTTGATGATTAATCTTATGCTATTTTTAACTTCCAACCAGGATTCTTTTGATGTATCTTTTCTGTGTTCATCAAGAAAATGGAAATGAAACTAGGTGCCTTACTAATTTCCACAAGATCTGACCATAGAACTAAATTTGAAAATGCAAAATTTGTAGAATTTTGTTCAACAAATGAAATAGATCATAATTTCTCTAATCTTAGAACCCCATAACAAAATGGAGTAGTAGAATGAAAAAATAGAACCTTGGAAGATATAGCTAGGATAGTGATGCTTGCCAAAAACCATGCAAGGAATTTTTGGTTTGAGGTCATAAGCACTGCATATTACATTGTGAATAGATGAATGATCAGGTCCATTCTTGAGAATACTTCTTATGAATTACTATAAGGTAGAAAAACTAATATTTTTGATTTTAGGACTTTTGGTTATAAATGTTTCATTCATAATAATTAAAAATATAATCTGGGAAAGTTTGATAAAAGGAGTGATATGGGAACCTTCTTGGGATATTCTCACTATAGTAAAGTTTATAGGGTCCTAAATAAAAGAAAAAATTATGTTGAAGAAAGTGTGCATGTTGTTTTTGATGAATATTGTGCTGTGACTAACATGTAGGATGAAAGTGAGACCGAAGAGAAGTCACATGAACAAGTTGTATCACCCGATCCAATTGAAGACTAGACAAGGGGCACATTGATAGTATGAACTAATCCACCAACAACTCTAGTTCAATCATGGTCCTAGTATCTCATAAGGGGTGGTGCCTAAAAGCTACAAGTATCAAGAATCTCATCAAATTGAGAATGTTCCCACTAATCTCAATTCAAGAATCACTACTAGATCAGTATTGAAGAACTTGTGTGATTTAAAGTCCTTTTTATCACTAATTGAACCCCTAAAAGTTGAATGAAGAACTTCTTAATACAGATTGGAATAGTTTCTATGCAAGAAGAAATCCACTAGTTTGAGAGAACCAAGGTATGAGACTTTGTTCCACTACCATATGACATAGTTATGATTGAGACTAAGTGGATGTACAAAAATAAAGTTGATGAACATGGAATAGTTACAAGGAACAAGGAAAGTTTGGTAGTCCAAGGATATAATTAGGTGAAACGTATAGAATATTATGATATATTTCATTTTGTGGCAAGACTTGAAGCAATTAGGCTTCTTGTATCCTTTGCTGCCTTCATGGAATTTACACTTTACCAAATGGATGTGAAAAGTTCATTCCTAAATGGATATCTATAGGAGGAAGTATATGTCTGGGTTTGAAAGTACTGAGTTTCCTAATCATGTCTACAAGCTTGACAAAGCCTTGTATGGGTTGAAACAAGCTCCAAGGGCTTGGTATAAAAAATTGTCAAAATTTCTCCAGCAACATGGGTGTATAAGAGGTAAAATTAAAAACATTCTCTTGTTGAAAACTAATGGAAAAGATTTGTTGATTGTGTAGGTTTATGTGGATGACACAATCTTTGGCTCTAGTAATGTCAACATGACTCATGATTATGCAAAGCTCATGAGTAGTGAATATGAGATGAGCATCATGGTAGAACTTAACTTCTTACTAGGATTGCAAATCAAATGAACTCCTACTAGAACACTGATTCATCAAAAAAAGTATATGATAAACTACTTAAACGATTCTATATAGAGAAAGACAAGGAGATAAGCACTCTTATTACCACTGCCACAAAATTAGACATGGATGAAACATATCCATCAATGGAAAAAAATTTGTATAGAGGAATAGTTAAGTCTCTTTTGTACCTCACTGCAAGTAGGTCTGACATTGTTTTTAGTGTTGGATTATGTTCGAGGTTTTAAAAAAATCATAAGGAATCTCATATTAAGTATATTAGGAGAATTATAAGATATATTAAAATAAGTACTAACCTAAGTCTTTAGTATCCTAAAGAAAGCAATTTCAAGTTGGTGGGCTATGCAAATTCTCACTATGCCTATTATCTAGTAGATAGGAAAAACACCATAGGAATGGTATATTTTCTAGGATCATGTCTGATATCCTAGTCCATCAAGAACCAAAACACTATAGCCTTTTCTACTTTAGAGGCTAAGTATATTGTTTTCAGATTATGTTGTGTTCATTTGTTATGGATTAAGAAACAACTAAAGGATTTTAGTATGGATGTTGGTTGTGTTTTAATTTATGAAAATACTAGTGCCATCAATATTGCAAAAAATACCGTGTAACATAAAAGAACTTCGCATATTGACATAAGACATCATTTTGCTGGAGTAATTGTTAAAAAAGGTCTGACTTCACTTATATTTTATTCTATTTAAGAGCAAATTATAGATATTTTTACTAAGGAACTATTAAACCCAAAAATTTCTATGATTTTATTTTGACCTCCTTTATGTTCAGTGGTAATTTTTGAGTTGAATTAAAATAAGGGATGATAATAGGATCATCAGGAAGTGTTTTAATTTTTCATAATGCATTTGGGTTCATTTTGGGACCCCAAACCAGTATGGGTCCACGATAATAGCATGCCACATGTAGGTATGCCACGATAAGGGCATTCCACACCCTTGGAGTGGCATTATAAGGTCGTTACATTCCCTTGAAGTGGTGCGATGGTGGCGTGTCATGCCTAAGGGCACAAAAATGGTCTTTTACTTATTAAACGACTTCCTAATCATATAAAATAGAATTACCACCCCCATAACTCTAATTATCTAATCCATTTTCTCTCAAAAACCCTTAAGAGTACAAAAAAAAGAGTTTTCACTAAAATTCAAGCTTGCAAGGTCCCAATTTGAGTTTCTCACATAAAATTCACGAAGTCCAGGTATGTGAGGTTTGAACAAAGATAACCTTTCATCCCTTTGGCCAAAAATTGAGTTTATAAATGAGTTTTAAAGAATTCATAACTAGGGTTCATACCCACGTTTCATATGCTTTGAGATTTTGATGTTTCTTCTTGAGTTTCACTTTATTTAACACAAGATTTCATGATTTACTTATGTTTTTATCCACAAAATTGATATTATGAGATGAGTTTTAGTATTTTGACATGAGGATCCATAAGCCAATAAATGTACATGATTTTAAGAACGATTTAGTTAGTTTTCTAGTAAAGGTATGTGATTTTCATACTTATTTAAGTTTATCAATGAAAGTGATACCAAGCATTGAGATATGAAATTTTGATATGAAGTTTCCATGTGTTGATAAAAGATTACAATTTTAGCATTGAAGTTCAAGTTTGCTAGTTTGAGTTTCAAAAGCATTGTAGTATAATCACAATTTCAATTTTGATATGAGGTTTTGAACAAGCTATGAAGTTTACATAAGAAACCAAGAATTTGAGATAGACACAATGGCATATTATATTTTCAAACTTATCAGCTTATATGCCCTTTTTAAGGTGAAATTTATAGCTATAGTATAATCAATAGTATGATTTTGGGAGTAGTATCTGGCACCATAAGGGGAATATAGGTTTAGCACATCCTATTTCTCAGAACTACGTGCCACCGTAGGTTCTTTTAGCTCGTGCAAATAAGCATGTAATTTATATTATTTAGCTTTTCCAATAAAACATGTTTAGGTGATCACAACAATTAGCCTTTATACCTTGGCAAAGTATATTAGGTCATTACAATGAGGGTTGAGTCATTATTCCCATTTAATGAGGGATTCAGTCATCAGACTTCATATTACTCACATGATTTATATTGGTTATGAGAATCTCCTACAAAAAAGATAGCCTTACAAACTAACTATGTCGATTGGCCTAGTTTATTAGATTATGATTTGTTATAAATATTTTTATGATATTTCAGTTTTTAGTTTATTTCAGTATCTTGGTATGTCTATTTACACTTAGCATGCATGTTTTAAGATTAAACATTGATTCAGTTTTAATTATTGCATTCATCCCCACTTAGTACATTCCAGTAGTACTGACCACATATACGTCTATGTGGATACATTGTTTCATAATATAGGTACTAGTTGTAGGCCATAATATCATGGTCAGTTAGTTTGTAGATTCCAACCAATAGGTGATGAGTTTTCATTATTCAAGTATTCAAGCCAGTTTGTAGATTTAGTATTTATTTCTATTTATTAGTATTAATTAGGGATGGCTGGGGGTCATGTCCTGGCTACCTATAGCCAATATTAGTAGAGTCCCTATTGAAAGTTAGTCAGAGTTGATGTAATAAATTTTAGTTTCCTTTTGTATAACTAGTACTGTAAGATTTTAAATAGTATTGTAGTTATAAAGTTTTGATAAAGCATCTCCTTCTCTTATTATTTCTAGTTTTATGTATTTTATTCAGTTGCTTAAAAATTATGTAGTATCATGGTTAGCGTGGAACAACTTATGGTTTTAAGTATTATGTGACGTCCAGGGGGTATTCTCAGGGCATTGCAACGCTTGGTATCAGAGCACAGAGTTCAAGTGTCTTAGGGTGTCTATAAAGCCGGGTCTAGTAGAGTCTTATGAAATAGTACAATGATGTCTGTACTTTTCTTCGAGAGGCTATTTGGCATTTCAGAAATATTTCCATTCATTCATACTCTAGATCGTACAGTAAAGTAGTTCTCTTAGAAACTTTTGTTGATTACTATGTTACTCTAAAATCCTCCAACTATAACTTATCTTTGAGTTAATGAGAGAAGTAAATTCCAATTTCTTTCGAGATGATGCTCTCAGATTTACTATTAGTAACTTCAGAAATCACACAAAGGTATTGAGAGGAGCATATAAGTATGTTTAAATTCCTTTAATTTGGTAGCTTACGCCTTTATCCACATGAGTTTTATCGTTAAGATATACTATGACATGTATTTAGCTTTTACGTTATCCCTTCATTGCAGATAGAATTTGTAAGAGAAGAGTATGTCCTATATTATTAAATACAATTTTCATTGAGAGATATTATAATTTAAAGTGTTATGATTCATAGGTAGTATAACAACCTTAGAGTTGGAAGTATGGATTTAGAAGTATAGTGACAAGAAAGGTGGGGATAGTAATTGGTTGAGAGTATATTGATGAATCTACATATGTTATTGAGTTAGTATTGAGGTAATATATTTTTGAATGTTAACTAGAGGGTAGTGAGTGTGGTATAGATTTCACGGTGGAAGGTAGAGAATGAGTTATTACTTAAGATGACTTAAGAGTATGCTTGAAGTAGGATAGGAGTTCTTGATGATATTTCATTGTGTTGGAAAAATATATTTTATTAATAAAAGTTTTGGTGGTTAAGAATTATTAATCTAGCTTTCCCTTGTGGTTGTGAAAAGAAAATTAGTTGATGCTTGTAGGGCTATGAATTTAGTTTAGACGTATGAATGCTTAAGTAGTAGTGATGCATGAAATGAGAATCCGTGAATGGATTATAATAAGATAGACCATCAAAATTATGATCAAGTATTGTTATTATGAGGTTCTAGTGGACTAGTGTTTTTTGAAGTTTTACGAAGAAAGAATAGTGTGTGAGGTTGTGGTTAATCATGTTTAGTACTAGACACTAGTTTTGAACAGTAGATGATTATCAAGGTGAAAAAATGATTTCTTGGGATATTGATGCTAGTTATATGGAAGGTGAGCTAGTAGGTTTGAAATAGTGTATGAAAGAATTTAAGTTGATTTATTTTTAATTAAATATGATGGTGTAGGTATGATGTAGAGGTCTACCCAAGGTAATATGTGGTTGCAATACTTTTTTCAAGGTTATTAAGTGTTGTATGTGCTTAGATAGTACCCTTGATTTGCTATGTGAAGAAGGATAGTTATATATATATATATATGTGGTGTTCTTAATAGCTAAGTTGGGAGTTATAGGTTGAGGATATTGAATGTATGGGTATAATTTGATTCTCATGGTTTTGGAAAAAATATGAATTTAGGGGCGTGATATTTGTAAGCTACAAAGAGAAGATAAGATTGTGTATTTAGTGAGGTAGGTACTCTACCAAGAAGAATGTAAGCATATGACGATGATTATTGAATCTAGAGAAATTTAAGGGTGGTATATATGTGATGTGCTATAGAAATTTAGCACTTACGATGCTCAAAACTATGAGCATATACATATACTTAAGGCTATTTTGTTAGATTTGATGGTTTTTTGGAGTGCTTTGTAGGAAAATAGGGTTTGGATTCTAAATTTGAGAAAAAGATGAAAGTGATGTTTTGGGCCACTTGATCATTATTGGATGTTCTTGACACTATCCGGTTATACGTGACCAAAGAATATGATTAAAGTTGAAGATTTGAAGCGTGGTTGCAAATATTGGAAGGCCCTTCACTTGCTAAGTGTACATGTGAACCATGCAGCACTTGTGGTTGGTATATGACGAAGGTAAGTGTTGGAATTGAAGATCCGGAGAGTTGACAGTGCTTTATTAATTTGGCCATAAATTTTCACCTCGATATCAGATAGAGGAAAAATTTGTATCGTTTAAAAGCTAATTCAATAATCTATCTGATGGTGGGGACTTTTTCACTTGATAAGTCAACTTGCAGACCACAAGTAGCACATATGTTTTGTAAGTAGGCAAAGCAAGTGCCGGAGGTTAAAATCCTGAGTGCTAACTTGCAGGAAATTTTTGTCTAGGACTTACTTTCGATACTTGTTCTCACTCTACGGAATGCAAGTAGCACCTGCACACACTCTGCAGAGAGTAAGTATATAGAGTAAGTAGGCACCGATCTCAACTTTTCTAGATCATTTCAAAATCATTTCCTAGAGTTTCCATATATCCCAATTACACTCTTATGATGTTTTCAAGTCCTATTATGTATGGGTAATTAAGTTTTCCTATTTTAGTTAGGATTTGATTTCTTAGATTTCTTGTAATATATAAATACATTTTAGGCTTTGTTTATTCATTACTCTTCAGAAATATACATTCACCTATTGATTGGTTGAAAGCAGGCCCCTTTGGGGGCAAGTTCTCAAACATCTTATTGTTCTTGATTTGTTATTAAATTTAAGACTTTGGAATTTCTTCTCTTATTATTGTGAGATTGATCTTGTAATTTTTTTCTGTGGATTCCATGATTGGTCCCATAACCATGAGCGACTAAATCCCTTAGCTAGGGTTGGGGGAACCTGACAAATTAATAAAGTAGAGGAAGTGCCCAGTCATTCTAGATTAAGATTCTTGCATATATTGGGTTTTGTTTGTTCTTATTGATTTTTCAATGATGGACAATGTTAAGATCCCACCTAAATTATTGCTACTTACTCCAAAAGAGGAGTAGTGACTAGGAAAAGAAGACCACAATAGTAATTTGAAGTTTAACTGTCGATCCATGAAACTAGGTATTGTGTAAGTAAGATGGTTAGATTTCATCTAATAACTAAATACTTTGAAGGTTATAATTAACTGAGATCAAGATAATGGTTAGTAAGGCAACATCTCAAGACTCAAAAAGTAAAGGTGAAATATATCAGCTCGTCCAAAAGACTATTGATGGTACATAATTTATTGATTCTACATACAAGATATTAGAATAGTTTAACAGTGCATGATAAGTCTACTGAGTTGAGAATCCAGGGGGAACACAATTCTAGTGTTCGTCTTAGATTATTTACAACCAAGAGCAACCAATTCTTTTCCTTTTTCTATTTCATCAAATCCTCCTTTTACTTTCCTGCACTGACTGGTGATTTTAATAAGTTTGAGAAGGATTTCTAGCCTATTCCCTGTGGGATCAACCCTAACCTAGTTGGTTTACTACATTTGACAGCAACCGTTATATCCTTCAACTGAAGGTACATTTTTGGCAATATTAAATTTCAGTGTCGTTGCCGGGGAATACGGTCTTGGAATTCTTGATTGAAGCTTTCAGAGTTATCAGGTTTTATTTTATTTTATTTTGTTTGTTTTATTTCCTACTCTTCTTAAGATGACCCATATCTAAAGGAAGAGTAGAGCGATGATGACTCCTTATTTATTGATTCTTTTCCTTTCGATATTATGTATTGTTAAAAGATTATGGAAAATATAGTGTGTGAGCATAAGGATAGCCTGTTGGAAATAGTAACACACCTTTTCCATAACAATCATAAACTTATTACAGAGTTTGAAAGGTTTGGCTTGGTTATTTTCTATCTACAAGTAGAATTGGATGCAAAAGCTACGGTGTGTAACACCTAACAACCTAGTTATGGGTGGTGTGAGACTAAAAAACTTTTGAAAAGCCAACTTGAGGAGATGAAATTAGAGGAGTCTAAAATTGTGAATCTTATTATGGCATTAAGATTATTGACATGATAATCACTTGCTAAAAATTGCATGAACCAGATAGGTAGTAGCTTGTGATG
>NC_061121.1:72194700-72308383 GCF_002878395.1 Capsicum annuum
CATAGGTCATTTTTGATATTAGGCCACTTTTAGCCAACATGACCTTCTATGTGTGAATTATGTCCTTGATCCTAATTTTGAGCCTGAATGCCTATTTTTCTTATTTCATCTTTCACCTTTCACCTTCCTATTTATGTTACAATAAACCTGTTTTAGCTCTGATCCTCATTGGACATTATTCACCTCAATTGAGGCAAATTGCCTAAGTCGAGGGTGGCTATCATAGGGGTGCATAATATAAAGTGAGAGTGAAGAAGGGTAAAATAAGGGAAAAAGAAAGTAAGAGATGGGTGAGGTAGAAAAAACCAACAAAAAAAAGAAATAAGTTGAAAAAGGAAAGATTAAGAAAACCACTCCCAGCCTTAATGTGCTTTAAAATAAAAAAGGAGTAATAAGGATGAAAATAAAGTGAAAAATGGCTAATATGTGATACCCCAAAGTTATTGTAGGGCCAAGAAGGCTTGGTCACTTGATATGTCCATATGTATCATATCATCCCCAAGCCTACATTTCAACCGAAAGAAGAACTATAGTGATCCTATCTTGACTATCTGAAAGCTAAGGAAAAGATAATAAGGGAAAGCCTATGATGTTTGATATGCATTGATTGGAACTTCTTTTTTGAGTGTGAGTGTCTCTTGGCCATATCTACATTGTTATTCTTGATTTCATATATGAGGGGGGAGGGGGGTCTTCTTCTGATATGAGGGCACATGGGTTGTATTGCTAGATGCTTGCTTATTTCGGTAGTGTAACTTGTATATTTGCATGGTTGTTGGTTGCAAGTGTAATGTAGTAGCAGGATTCTTTTATGCCATATTTTTGTGCTTTATTGACACATATAGTTGGTTTTAAAGTGATTAAACTTGGAGAGGGTAATGATCTTGAGCTTAAATTGGATGATTGACTAACATAGGTATCTTAGGTTTCTCTTGGTTAAGCATCATCGTATTTTTTTGTTACAGTTTGTTGCCTAAGGACATGCAACATTCTAAGTTGAGGGTCTTGATGTGCTATAGAAATATAACACTTATGATGCTTACAACTATGAGAATATGTATGTACTTAAGGCGATTTTGTTATATTTGATGTGTTTTTGGAGTGTTTTGTAGGAAATTAGGTTTTGAATACTAAATTCGAGAAAAAGATGAACAGTTATGTTTTTTGCCACTTAATCATTATTGGGTATTCTTGGCACTTTTCGAATGTATGTGACCAAATCATGTGATTATGGTTGAAGATTTGAAGCTTGGTTGCAAAGTATTGGAAGATCTGGACTTGCTAAGTCTACATGTGAACCATATGTAGAACTTGGGGTTGGTATGTGTCGAAGGTAAGTCCAGGAACCAAAAAGTTGACAATGCATTAGTAATTTATCCTTAACGTTTCACCTCAATATCGGATTGTAGCGAAATTGGTATTGTTAGAAAGCTAATTAAATTATCTATGTGATAGTTAGGACTATTTCACTCGCTAAGTCAACTTTCGGACAGCAAGTAGCACATACAGTCCGCGTGTAAGCAAAGCAAGTGCTAGAGGTCAAAATTCCAAGAGCTAAATTGCAAAAACTTTTTGTCTGGCATTTACTATCTCTACTTGTACCCACTTTGCAGACCGCAAGTAGAACCTGTGCCACTCTACAAAGAGTAAGTAGTGAGAGTAAGTAGCCACCGACTTCAACTTTTCTGAATTATTTCAAAATTATTTCCTAGGGTTTCCATGTATCCCAATTACACTGCTATGATGTTTTTAAGTCCTATTATGTATGGGTAATTATGTTTTCCTATTTTTGTTAGGATTTGATTTCTAGGGTTTCTTGTAATCTATAAATACACTTTAGGCCTTGTTTATTCATTATTATTAAGAAATATACATTCACTTATTGATTGGTTGAGAAGGAGGCCCCTTTGGGGCCAAGTTCTCAAACATCTTGTAGTTCTTAGTTTGTTATTCAATTTAAGATTTTGGGATTTTTCTCTTACTATTGTAACATTGATCTTGTAATTTTGTATGTTGATTCTATGATTTATCTCATAAATATGAGCGAATACATCTCTAAGCTAGGGTTATGGGAACCCTGACAGATTAACGAAGCAGAGGAAGTGCCAAGTCATTCTAGATAAAGATTCTTGCATATATTGCATTTTCTTCATTCTTATTGAATTCTTAGTGGTGACCAATGTTATGATCCTTCCTAGATTATTGCTACTTACTCCAAAAGAGTAGTGGTGACTAGGAAAAGAAGATCACAACAGTAATTTATAGTTTAAATTTCTATCCACATTACTAGGTATTGTCTAAGTAAGATGGTTAGCTCTTATCTAATAACTAGAGACTCAATAGGTAATAGTTAACTGGAATCAAGATATGGGTTAGTAAGGCGACATCCTGAGAGTCAAAAGGTGAAGGGTGAAATTTGTTAGCTCATCCAAAGGACTGTTGATGGTACATAACTTATCGATCCTACTTGTAAGATATTGTTATATTTCGATAGTGCATGATAAGTCTACTGAGTTAAGAAGCCAAGGGGAACACAAGCCTAGTGTTTGACTTAGATTGTTTATAACTAAGAGCAACTAATTCGTTTCCTTTTTCTATTTTAACAAATCCTCATTTTACTCTCCCACACTACCTAGTGAGTTTAACAATTTTAGGAAGGATTTTCAGTCTATTCCCTATGGGATCGATCCCAACCTAGCTAGTTTACTACATTTGACAACGATCACTTCATCTTTCAATTGGAGGTGTATTTTGGGCGTTATCATATGAAAGGATCATCCATGAATAAGCCCATAGAAATTCATGTGTAGAACGTTAGAGTAAATAAATTGTGGCTCAGTATTATGGATATGGGATAAGCCCATAGGATTCGAGTGACGGCTTAAATCTAGGGAGAGATGATAGGGTGGAGAACGAAATTGCATTTTTTGAATGAGGTAGTGATCCATTATTACTCTAGCATATTCCTTGGATTTCATTCAGTATGGCACCCTATCCATATATTACATAATAGTTCAACACCTCATTCTTATACACTTCATGCATATTCATGTTCATTCTCAGCTCCTAGTAAAAAAGTAATAGATTCACTCCATGAGCCTAGTCACCACCCCATGAACCTAAGAGTTGCAGTATTATGTTAAGTAACTTATGATAAATATAAACTCATGTTTTAAGAGTATGCTCAGTTACCATAACTCGAGGTACACCCATAATAACCAGTGAAATTCATATTATGTTATGTATGTCCTCAGTTTAGATCTCTTTAATTCATTCTTATGCTACTCTATTCTTAGTTACATGTCAAAGTTATGTTTGGTATTCTTTCATGATTTAGGTCCCTATGTTCTAGCCCTATAGTGACCCTCGTTATGTTAAAATAGTGGTGATGAAAATGGATGAACAATGGTTTAGATGAGGGAGAGTAGATGTTCTTCATTAGGGAAGATTGTTGTATGCTTGGTTATCAAGGCTATAAGTCAGAAGGAAGATTGAGGAAAAGCTTTGGTACATGTTATAGTTAGTTGAGAATTTATCATGACTCGAGACTTCCCCCAGTCGTAACACAGTTCTTAAGGCCACAAGTGACCCCAAGCTAACCCATAAACTGGCACAAGCTGTAAATACTAAAAGAAATATAAAAAATATTCTATGGAGGTCATTTAACATAATATTTGAATTATCAAATCCATAACAAAAGGGGATTTGAAACACATCGCTGAAAAATATAACTATATGTCTGACTGTTTGAAAGCCTCTAAACATGATGAGTTGTTGGGGAGAGGTCCCTAAATAACTCAGACTACTAAAATAATATGAACTGAAATACTAGAAAGTATGATAAATAATATAATTAGCCTCGACTGATGAGAACTCACCAAAACTGCAGCTAAATGATACAGGAACGGACTATATGCGATCTGGGAACTGAGCATCTTAACCTATATTATAAAAAAACATAAAACAAAAAAGATTATGCGGTTAGTTCTTTCAATGTACTGGTATGTGGGATATGGAATAGATGATATATATATAGGTACATAGAATGAATGCATGAACATATAAAATGAATACATGACCAAGCATAAACATATACTGAAATGATCTGAATAATTGAATAACTAATATATGGATAATTGGTAATGCAAACCCAAACTTATATAATCTGAATACTAAATTGAAATTGTGGGAGCTAATATTTAACCTACATGACCTAATATTAGCTAATCAGGTTCCAACCTATAATCCAGTTCGAAGGGTGTCAGTACCTTGCCAAGGGTACCAACATTGGCTGCGTGGATCTACTTGACTGTTGTCCCGAAGGACTCAAGTGTCTATCCTATACTGGCGGGTGACCCCTAAATGAGTGTCAGTCCTTAACTAGTGGGTAAACTTTCATAGCCTACGCTGGGAATGTAGTTTTGGAACTCAGGGACTCTACTAAAGGTTTCAGTCCTCTATTAGCGGGTGAGCCTTTACCTCTAGGTTACTCGGTCCTAAGTCCTACTCCTAACTAAACAGACACTGATACTGATAAAAGTTTAACATGTTTCACAATTGATAAATACTCAACATAAATATCATAATCTTAATATAGTGATGTAATTATGATTTGAATGACTTGTGACTTAAAAATCTAAAACATGCATGAATATCTAGGTACCAGGTAATCACAATCCACTAACACTGAATAATGCAAACTAATCATGGTAATTATCGAACTGGCCATGGTGTGGAAAATCATGAGTAACATTCAATACTTCAATACTTGGTCATGATGTAGACATGTGCATTATCAAACATATGGAAACACAATTTCTCATCAGGGAGTATATTTTCATGGTTCATGATCAAAATAATTAATATAAGATTCATTAAATTTATAGATAACCTAGAACCCCAAAAGAGGGAAAAAAGTTTTACACTTGAAGATAAAAAGAGTTTCTTGGGACTCAATGGGCGAAAGGGACCTACTGATGAATATCCCACATACCTGGTAGTAAGAACCTTGGGAAATTCCTTGGATTTGATCTTGCTCTTGAGAAAACCTAGTCTATTTAAGAAAGATGGGAAAATTGTCTCTTTGATCTCTTTTGGGTGGAATACAGTTAACTAATGAATTTTGGCCTTTTGGGTCTTTTATACCACCCCATGGGAAGCCAAAACAACATGGGTTTGGATTTTAAGGGAGTGGGAAAAGACATAAAAGTCCTTGGAAAAACATGGAGAAAAAACTGCTCTCAGTCATTTTGACTCACCTCATAACTGGTTATGAGTCATGGTTTGAGTCATAACCGAGGATATTGAGATCTTAGGTTTATTCTATTCTGACTATGAATCGCTGCCTAATGACTGGTTATAAGTCATTAGGTGAAGTAGTAGTTTGAGGCTGGATCCTTGGATCATATACTGGTCAGGCTACAATACTCATAAGGTCAGAGTACGAGTCTTTCCTAATGACTCGTAATGTCTAAATATGAATCATGGAGTGGAGTCGTGGTCACTGGGATAAAACTTGGGACCCTTACTATTATTACTTAGATTTTTGTAATGATTTGTAAGGTCTGATCACGGGTTATCAAGTGAGTCTTGATCACTGGCTGCTGACAGACTCTTGGAGGAAAATTTCCATAACTTTTTACCATAATGCTGGAACGAGGAAAAACTTATAGCGTTGGAAAGATAATTAAATAAACAATCTCTTTGAGAGGTGTAGGATATAAAAAGCTTGGGTATTACATAATTCTTAGTATGTCTTCTTGGGGATAATTTATGCTATTAATATGGATAAAGGTATTAGAGAATATGGGAAAAGTTCCTAGCTGGGTTGGTTTCCTAGAAGTTCATATATGGTTATAACTATAGGGTTGAATGTTATGTTGGTATGTAAGTGGATGAGTGGAATATGTACTAGTAAATTCCTAATTAGCGCTTGGAGTTGGATAATAAAGTGGTAAGTGGTGTTATTTTTGAGATTAGAGCTTTGATAAGACATAGGCTATTGAATCCTATAGTTTGGACTAGTATCATTGTGTTATGTGTAGTGCCTTGTGGCTTTGATATTAACTTGAACATAGTGGGAGTATGTAGTTCAACTCAGGCTTTGGTAGGAATAGTCACCTATAACCATATAAAGTTTATAAGGTGTATTGAATGAAGTGTAGTACAAAAGAGGTAGAATATAGTTGCGATAAGTGTTTGAGAAGTATTACTAAGCTTGAAACATAAAAATTGGATTGCCTAAGGCAGAGTAGTCCTTTTCTAGCTTCTATTCTATATGCCTATATTCCATATTATATAGTTTTAGCCATGTTGCGATTCCTTATTTGAATTCCATATTCAGTTTATGAACAAAATTTTCCCCTTGATTATTATTAGAAGTTATGATAAGAAGAGTTTGAAAAAACTCATATTTCCTTTTTAGTAACTCTTGGAAATCTTATAGCATTAGCTATCACTTCACAGTTCTATCTGTAAGATTGTGTCATAAAAGTTTTAAGTGAGTTATAAACTCTTATCAGGAATTATTTTCTTATAGTCAGTAGAGTCAGCTCAAAAATCAGTTTTATATTAGAAGTTGTATTGTTTCAGCTCAGTTATATCCTTTATTAGCAGACATGTCATATTTATATTATTCCATATGATTCCTATATTTATGTACCTATTCCATATGTGTCAGTTGAGTAAGTACCTTATCAAGAGGTGATTCCAATTACGAAACATGATCAATGTTAGAAATTCAGCTTCATGTTTTCTATCTTAGGGTAAAAAATGCCTTATATCTTAGTCTAGTGAGCCCATGAGATAGTCATTATTCCTTATCGATCTTTATTAAAGGATGAATGATCTCGAATGATCCTAATGGAGAGATAATGTTAGACCCCAAAATTTCTATGATTTTATTTTGATACCTCCTTCATGTTTAGCGGTGATTTTTGAGTTGAATTATGATAAGGAATGATAACGAGACCATTAGGAAGCGTTCAAATTTTTCAAAATGTGTTTGTGTTCATTTAGGGACCCCAGACTATTGAGGGTCTATGATACGAGCATCAACACTCTGGGCATGCCGTGATAAGGGCGTGCCACATCCTTGGAATGACGCGATAAGGGCGTGCCATGCCCAAGGGCACAAAAATGCCAATTTTTTTAGTTTGGGGTCGAGGGCCTTTTACCTATTAAATGACTTCTCAATCATGTAAAATTTAATTCCCACACTCATAACTCTAATTATTCGATCCTTCTTATCCCAAAAACCCTCAAGAATACAAAAGGAGAGTTTTCAGCAAAATTCAGGCTTACAAGGTCCCAATTTGAGTTTTCTCCAAGAAATTTACTAAGTTCAGGTATGTGGGGTTTGAACAAGGATAACCTTTCATCCTTATGCTTAAACGTTGAGTTATTACATGAATTTTAAGGAATTGATAACTACATGAGATTGTCATGTTTCCTAGTTAGTTTCACTATATTAACAGAAAGCATATTAGGCATTTACGATGTGGGTTTGATCTATCATGTCCTTTTTATGAGGGCTTCAGTCATCGGACTCCATGTTTGCTGCATGGTTTATGTCGGTTACAAGAATCTCTCATAGTAAAGACAATTTCAGAAACTAAGTGTAGTGACTCACCTAGTTAATTATATTATGCTTTGTTATTCATGTTATATGATATTTAAGTTTTTAGTTTATTTTATGATCTTGGTGAGTCTATTTACACTTAGCATGCATGTTTTAAGATTATGCATTCATTCAATTTTACTTATTACATTCACCCCTACTTACTCAGTGCATTCCAGAAGTACTGACCACATATACATATGTATAGCTACGTTGTTTCATAATATAGCTAGTAATTGTATCCCACAATATCATGGTCAGACGGTTCATAGCTTCCAACCGGCAGGTAATAAGTTCTCTTTATTTGAGGATTCCAATCAGTTTATCGATTCAATAATTTATTTATATTTATTTGTATTAGTTATAGACAGTTAGGGGTCATGTTTTGACTACCAAGAGTCAGTATTAGTAGAGGCTTCATACATAGTCAATCAGAGTTGATGTATTCAGTTTTAGTTTCCTTTTGTAAACTAGTGTTATAAGTTTTTAAACAGTATTATACTGAACAAGTGCAGCTAAAGACATCTCTTCCACTTATTATTTCTAGTTTTATGTATTTTATTCAGTTGCTTATGAATTATACCAATATCATGGGTTAGCTTAGTATCACTTGTGTAACTAAGCACCGTGTGACATCCAGGGGGTAGTCTCAAGGCATTATAGGCTCTAAGTAAGGAACATTTTAAAATGAATAGGTTAGACTTGGGGATGATTAATATTACATGAACCCACTCCAATGATTAACTAGAATAACATGTTATTGACTACATCTTTAGCTAAATTTATTGATTAATTTTGTCTTGCATATTTAGTTTTTTCCTAATTCCAAAATTTTTGACTGACTTGATTCAATTTTGTATTAATTTGTGTAGAGATACTGGATCATATACGTAATCATGTCCATTCTTTATTTCTCCAGGTATGTTTCTACCTTAACTATTTCTAGAATCATATAAGTTGAAAAATATGAGCACATCTGGTCCTAGTATTAATTTTCCTGATGCTAAATGTAACTCCCAAATTGCCAAGATTCCAAATTTTTTCAAAAAGCTACCATCTCTTTCCCATCACTGTTCCACTCACCATTTCAAATTAATTCTTTATTCGAACATACTAATCCTACTCCTTTATGTTTCATCTTTCAAAAATTTCCTTTATAAATAGTTCCTCATCAATCCTTTTTCCATACATCTCTCCATCTCTCAAATTCTTCTTTATCTTTAACTAAATCATGGGTTTATCCCCATATCTAGAAAATCCAATATGTGTCGCTCCCACTTTGGCTGCCTCCTCTCAATCAATGGTCCATGCAGGTGCTAACATCGATTCCAAAATTCCACCAACTATTTTCATAAAATTTTCCAAATTCTCTAATTAGACCAACTTTAAGAACTATTTCTCTCTATTCTCTGCTGGTCCTTGCTTTCCCACCATTCTATCCTTTATTATTAGTGTTGTTAATCCTCTCCAAATTATGGATACTGGTGATATTTCAATAGTAGATCTATTTCCCAGAAGGGCTAGAACTTAGTAAAAAAAGGCCATCTATTGCAATCCTTGTTGGTGAGTCAAACCCTATGTTGAATTAGGTTCTTCTTCTGCTTTACCTAGAACTCCTCATACTGAAAACAAAAAGTGACACGAGGAGGCATCCATGGTTGAAGCTCTTAGGGCTAGTAAAAAGAAAGGCCCTCATTACATGTTCCTTCTCCTTTCCTTCCACTAATGACTTATTACTTCACACTGTACATAAAAGTAAGACTATCAAAAGTTCTATTCCAAAACCATATTCTTTTCATCTATCTCATCCTGCAACTCTTCTAAAGTGTAGTTCAAAGTCTAAACCTTCTGCTTCTTCAAAGTCTCTTAATTCTATTTCTGCCTCTCGTTCTAAGAAATAGGTCAGGAAATCTATTCCATTTGACAACTCTGATTCTGAGTCTGCTATAGATGCCTCACCAGAGCAAGATAATAAGATTAAAAACATTGAAACCTCTAAGGTTCCTGATTCAAAGTTAACCCATCTTTTCCACTTTTAAAAATGGAAAATTATTCATGTTCTTGTTGTTACTGGGTTTAGTGGTCCCGAGATTGCTATTTGTTAGCCAAATTGGATACCCAAGGGTGGTCTCACCTATTCCTTTAAGGTGACTTAAAGTTTAGAAAGTCTAAGGTGTATGAGTTCTACACTAATGGATCTGGGAGTGGGGATCTATTCTCTACTACTGTGACAGGGGTATCCATTCACCTAGTGGTAAAGGACATTGTTATATTTCTTGAAATACCAAAGGGAGGATGGGTACATTATGTGAAATTTGAATGGCTCCCATTGGATAACTTGGCTTCTACATTGGAAATTTTTGGGAAATTTAATAGTGACCCATATCTCATTTACCTTCATCGAGTTCTTTAGAAAAAATTGTCTCCTCTCCACCATATATACTTTGACATGGTCCACGACTTGCTCATTTATTGAAAGGAGCACTACATTAAGGATAACGATGTGCCATGGTTTTATGGCACTTCGAATACTTGAAATTGGAAATTATGAAAGTATTTAGGCCCCTTTTATTAGATGTGATGTGTTTTATGTTGGTTTTATAGGAAAATAATTTTGAAGTAGAGGATAAAAAGATGATGAAGTGGCTCTAAAATGATACTTACAGACCCATTTATGGGCCATAAGTGGTACTTACGTCCCTATAGGTTGTGTCATAAGACATAGAAAGAAGGTTTTGAAAGTTAATAAGGGCCTCTAATTCTTATGACGGCCACCTACAGAATGTAAGGGGCACCTATAGCCTTCATTGGTATACCTCATACGTTGGTGATCCTGAGTTTTATTTGAGACCTATGAACCCACCCAGGGCCCATAGGTACTACCTACAACCCGTAAGTGGGGTTTTAGGTAAGTGCCTACATAGTTTTTCTAGTTTGTTTTGGTTAGGTTTTTTTGGATTTATAGGTATGAACATTACATACTTACAATATTAAATTAAGTTCTAATGTATTGGTCTAATGCATACAAGTACTATTGTATGCAACATATCATATTTTAGACCAACACATGAAGCTTTGTTCTCAGTAGCAATGGCTTAGCTATTTATCGAAGGCATTCAATGCCAAACCATCATCATCAAGATGAATTGTCTTGATTACACAATATGAAAGTTATGATTTTAACTCAATTTTATTGAGAAAGCAACATTTATGAATGTCAAACTGCAGGCTGACAATAAATGAACATGTGGTCATCTTATTGATGCATCTTTTTCAACACATCACATGCTAGGTGAACGGGCCCATATTCACCGTTTATACTTTTCATATTTTGAGGGATCAAATACCAATATTATCCCAACATTAGTTGGTTCAACCAACTTGTCATGAGAACAAACAACTTAAACAATTCTTGAAGAATCTTTTATTTCTTCAATATATGTCTAATACTCAATATGCACATCTTCATGATGGAAAATCGTTTATGTAAGTAGATTAAACGATTTGTATTAGTAACTCCAAGTTACCATAACATGTGCAAAAATTCTTTAGTAAATATTTGGTTTACTATTGCATGAATTTCGTATCAATAAACAATAAACTCTTAGTTTATTATGGCATGTGATTTCATCATGCTTGGATAACTTTTCACATTCGTATTTCTTATCATAGTAACTTGGAGATATTCAATCTTTCAATTATTACATCTCTCTTGGAGGTGGATTGTGATATCTTCATAATTAAGAATACGTTTGAGTGTATATACAATCACATTCACCCCCAGGGTATAGATCTGTATTTACAGTAATCGAATTTCCCATTCCCGAGAATGGAATATAATCATGCCTTAAGTGTATCAAATTATGATAACTACTACAAAAGCAAATTGAGGCATACATATGATTTATTGCTACCACATTCAATTCAAGGAATGAAGCATATTTAATGGGACATGTTTCACCAAATAGCCATTATTTTGCCTTAGCCATCATAATATCATCAATATGGTGCATTGAGATTTAAACTCAACGTCTTATCCATATAAAGACATATTAGGCTTATAAATCAATGAGACTTGAACTGAACATATTATCATCCCTTTTGATAATATTGTTCTTGAGGAATAAATTTAAAACATAAACGGTTCCAAACCAATTATTTTTTCTCAAATCCAACAATAATTATATTATTAGTAGCAAAAGACAAAATAACGTAAGGAATTAATAACTTTAAAATTACTTTTAGATTTATAATCTCACATTATTTGGCAGAGTTTTGTGCTGATAACGTATTATGAAATATAAAGAAAAGAAGAAGAATAGAAAAGAGAGAAGAAGTGATTATTATTTCTCTTGAGAGATCTCTTGATGGGGTCATTTACAATGACGAAAACTCTTCTATTTATAGGGAAATTTACTCTTACTTTTCCATTAAAAGACAGATACTTTAAATCTTGATAGACAGTTATTATAATGTAAATATATTTATAACAGTATTAATCATATTTATTTCTTTCTAATTATAATTAATAGTGCATAATTACCTACCTTAATAACTATGAATTTTGGTCAAAAGGATTCATAATGGGAGCTATTTTTTTCTATCATAATCTTTTCTTTATTAGTCATTTTTTAAATACTAATTAAGACATTTATTTTGGTCAAAATCAATTGCAAACGTCCAGATTTTTACAGTGATAATTCATTACTAGTTGATTCCTTTGATTAGTCTTAATTACTGCTTGTTGTTGAATGTTTGCATATCACCAAATACACTTACAAATATTTTCTATCTACTCATGTTTGGAGGTGTGGAAGAAAACAGTGAGCATATTCTTCCGCAATATACATCTTTGTTAGTTTTGGCTCCTAGTTCAATATTAGAAGAGCTAGTTAAATTTCGGGGAAGACATCTTAATCGGTGAAATATTTTTAAGGATAGTGACAGAAGCACGCCTCAAACTAGAGAATTTCTGTGATTCCAATATTTTACAATAGATGTAAATATTTCGCAATAAAAATAATCTGAATCAAATTATGTCTAATATAACATGAATCATAAATACTTCGAATAAGAGTCTAAGAAAATCTCAACTTACCGTAAACGAAGCCCGTTGAATCAAATCGAAACTCTGCCCTACCGAGTCGCCTCCGAACAAACTCACATTTAAGCAACATGCTAGAAAACCTGCGTGCATGTGTACATATATATGTACATAAAAAAAAAACGTATAAATAACATAAATACCAACCCTTTTGGAAATAATTACACTCTCTTCTACTTTTTTAATTACTTTACTCTTTCTCCCTATTAATATACATAACATAACCGACATGTACATAGCATTTTGTGTATATGTTGGGATTTTTTGTATTATGTTTAGGGAGTTAGAATTTTTTGTAATATTTGAAACATAAATTGTGTATTTTTGTAATTTTTAGTAAAAAAAAATATGTACAATCACATTCAGTGTATAGATAAAGATAGATGGATACCAATTAGTGATTCTCACGAGACGAGCAGATAACGCGCGACCACTTGAATTAGTTATGATGTTGAAAATTGATGTTAGAAGTCTATTCTGCTAAACATAGTACAACTAAAGAACTTAATTTGTAGTAGAAAAAAATGGAAAGGAAGGATATAAGAACGACGAAGAGATAGAGATAGTGATACAATCTAGATGACTCCACAGGAGGCAAAAGTAGCACACATATTAAATGATAAAATCCTAATACTATTTGATAATTATAGGTTTAAACTATCTGCTATTGTCTTCATGTAAATTGTTATAAAAGTGCTCCAATAAATGTACTCGATTATTGGCCCTTTGCTACTATATACTTGAGGCTACTTCTCAAAAAGTCTGACTTATTTTAGGCATAATACATAAATATCCCTTTAACTTGATTTCAAATCACATCTATAATTTCAATTTTGGATGTGCATAATTAGACACTTAAATTTGTATAAATTTAAACAAGTAAACGCACGTGTCCTATATGGCATACTACACATAGGACGCCATGTAGGACAATAATTGTCCACGTAGAACGCTAAATTGTACATGTGTATACTTGTTCAGCTTTATACAAGTGTCTACTCGTACATACCCAAAGTTAGAGGTCATAGATGTGATCTGAAGCCAAGTTAAAGGGCACATTTATGTATTGTGCCTACTTTTTATAACTTTACATTAATCTTTTTTGGGTCCATCACGTAAGAAAAATAACAAAAACTTGCAAATCCAAAAGAAAGAAAGGTATGAAAATTAAGATTAAATTACCAAGTAGCTATTAAAGGCAACAAACTTATTAGCAAAGTGCTTATTCTGGAAATATTAAAATCAAAACTAAATATGGAATGGAGTGTTGAAGATCCATATAGATGGACTGAACCTGTGTTAGGATTTTCCAGTATAGTCAGGCTCAATATCCTCAAACAAGTTATATACGCACATGTCCTTCCCACCTCCTTTTTGATTAAAATAATACGCGGTAAAACAATCATCCGTGAAATATATATGGTTGGCGGAGCAACCTATTCCCCAAATCATCAACATTTTCATATGTTTCCTTATCAAAATCAACCTTGTTAGCAATAAATTCTTTAACGCCATATAAATTTGTTTTCGGATGGGTTTCATCTCCAATTCGAGTGATGACAAATAGTTTACCTGAAGAATGCACAATGTAGAGGTGCATTCACCCTCCTCTAAAGTCAAAGATTACAATTTTTTTGAAAAATTAACTCCATAAAACTCCCATCATTCCACGTTATATCAAAATAGGCCCCGTTATGCATCGGTGTGATAAACGAGGAACTCCTTGATTAATCATCAAAATGAAGTCGTCAGTTGTATGAGGATCTGAAGAAAGCAGTGTTTTTCAACCTAATACTCATAGTCTATATGATATTCGTCCAGAGGTGGCTCAAATACGTTAGTGGCCTAAGGCCAAAATCAAAGGGAGGCCTTAAAATTTTAAGAAAAAAGTTATTTTTCAACAAAATCTATATTAAAAATTATATGTTCGCTTTCTTCTAATAAGTCTCTTTTAATTAGTAATACAATCAATGCATTTAATTTTTCTTGAGATATAATACTCCAAGTATATCAAAATTCTACTAATAATACTTTTATTATATATAAGGAATTTATTTTTTACACATTATATATTATTACTTAAAAAATTGGGGCCCCTCAAATTTAGGGGCTTAGGCAGTTGCCTTTTTCTCAACAAGGTAGAGCCACCCCGTATTCGTCGAAACCCTTCAGGGTGTCGACATGGAGCAATGCTATTCGAGAACAAGCATTGATGTGGATCGTACCAAATTCATATTCCCTTTGAGATCTACTGTGAAAAGTCATCCTGGAATTCCAATACCCAAACAACGTTTACCTACAAATTCTGAAAAATTAATAGTGTACGTGACACCGTTTACTAAGTCAAAAAACTCACGTTTATCTCCATCCCCCACTTTCTCTGTGAGCATCAACAATAGAGCTGGACATGCAACTTCAGCAACCACTTTTGTAATACTTTTAACAAAATCAAATAGTCAGGGGTGAAAGTAGGATTTGAACATTATGAATCAAAATTATCAGAAAGTGATTAGTGATATTACTTTTGATAGAATACAAGAAACCTAGCTATATTGTCCCATTTTACAAGCCAAATTAAAAAAAAAAAAAAAGAGAAATCAAATCCAAATTTGGTGTAACTAAGGTTTTGTACCCTTTTATTAAAATTTGGTGTTGACTAGGTTTACTGTCTTTTTTTTAAGTTCATACATAATCGAGGAAAAAATGTTTTGGGTTAACTAAATTGTTGGCTTATATGGGTTCACCACGAGCCATGGGACCAGGTCCCTAAACAAATTTTCACAGCAGAGGATTTTATGAGACTAGGTCCCTTAAAAATGAAATATAACAACTTAGCAAATAATGAAGTTAGATGCAGAAAGGTAAACAACACACAATTTTTACGTGAAAATCTTCAGGCTCAAGGGAGGAAAAGTCATGGCCTATCACAGGACTTTCTAACTCTCCACTAACACCAAGCAATAACGTGATTATAGACACGAGTAATCACAAGGATAAACTCTTAATCCTGACTCCTTGTAATAACTCTATTACAAGACAAATGCAGTAACTCTACCATACCATCATGTCGACTAACTCTGGCCAAGACTCCTACGGAACTCTACCCAGATATGTGCAACAACTCTAATACACACTTTAAATCAACTAAGTCTAGTTGACACTCCTGGGTAATTCTACCCAAGAGAAACACCAAGATTAGTGAAAACAAACTTAACTAAAATAATAAATTATTTGACTAGCTAACTCTAGTTAATGTGACTCAACCTTAAGACTTAGACGAGTGAAATATCTACCATCTTTTATAGCATATGAGCATATTCACAATTTAAGAACGAAAGGCACAAGGCTAAAAAATACAACAAAGACTAAAGTAGCACCTTGATCAGGTCCCTTTGTTAAAATAAGCAATGTTCTTTGAATGATGGCATTTGCTTTGAAAGATGAATCTTTTTATGATTGCAAAGGCTAGGATTTCCTCCCACATAATGATCTATATATATGGAGAAAATGGAAGGAAAAACCTAAAAAGTTTCCCATTAGTAAAGATTGGATAATTGTTGCTCCTCTGTTGCTGTGCACTAACTTTTCTGCAAAAAGTACAACTATTAGTTGTACTATTAACTACCAAACAATTAAATGTCTATGTACTTACTCCTTTATCTGGACTTTATGAAATAAGACCCATCTAAGGAACAGTTACAAACAGTTTCACCCTAAAATCTTGATTTCCTTGTTCTTTTTGAGATCAACTTGGTGTGGGTACCTGATTCTTTGTCTAGTCGCTCAACACGTTTGTCAAATTATCAAAACAAAGCATAGTACCATAGCAACTATCATAATTAATTTTCCCCTTTTTGATTTTGGCAAACACATGAAACAAGTTTCTTTTTGAGGATCAGATTTACCCAAAGATATCTGCATATACTTGTGTTCATGAAGTAGTTCCAATTCTTTACTACAATGCTACCAAATACTTGTTGACCATTTACTCATGAATTTTAGATAGTAGGTCCCTCCGTGAATTTTGTCATTCATCAAAACTATATGTACATTAATTTTTTCCATTTGATGATGACAAACTATTCCCCCTGTCTACCATGTTCCTCCAGCTATATTCTCCCTTTTGACTAGATTTCCTTAGCACATACACGTATCTTCAGTCACATTCATCCTATCAGCTACCAGGTCCTTTCACTTTTAGGTATTAATCATGAAATATCTACCTGTTATTAATACACATCTCCTTTTTTGTATCATAAAAAAGTGAAAACAATAAATCAAGTGAAGTAAAGTGCACACTTGTTAATTCATGGCCACTAGGAAAACACTTACACGAATGAACATAGCCAAAATGAGGAAGAAAAAATGGTTCAAAAATCATAACATTTTATTCATAATTCATTGGAACAATATCATAAACATGGAATTAAATAAAAATGCATAAACACTATCCACATTAGCCATAAAACCAAAAATAAAGAAAGATGCAATAGGTAAAAGACATGGACGATTAGGAGGTAGGAGGCTTGGAGGCAAGGGAGTAGAGGAATAAGTTTAGACGCTCATTTTTAGTTTCATAAGTAGAGAGGAGTTGCTTGGTTAGGTCCTTATCTTCAATATTTAATGTGGTGACATGTTCTCTCAGTCCTTCACTAATATGTATGTAGAGCATCATTAGTACCAGGTCCTTAGTAGAGCTTTGCTACATTACCTTCTTTAATTTACTCAATGAGAAATAGGTTTATTGTAAAAGAAATACATTTTCAATATGAGGCAGCATAAATTAAACCATCTACTCGTCCAATGTGTACCACAAACTTAAGTGTGGTGGTTAATTTTGTCAAGGGATCCCCTCTATAGGCACGTTATGAATATACCCAAATGTTGTCTCATTAATATTAATCTCTGTGCCATACACAATTGTATATAGATTCAAATAATCATCAACGATCACCATACCATAGTAAAAGTCTCATACCTCTATTTCATGAACTTAAGTAATCAAAAATTAAAAAGATGAAGCCATTCTTAGATTTTAACAAACTTAACTAGTTTAGTCTTCCCCAGAAGATCAAAACTCTCAAGTTCAAACACTCTGCCCTTGAGGACCTTCTATTTTCTCAAAATTTTAATTCGATCTTTCCTCGTTAGAACCTTGGTAACCCTTTGAATTTTCCTCCTCTTGGACCCAGTACCCAGTCTCTTAGCGACCTTAGCTATCTATGCTGGAGTGGTGAAACCAGATTTATTACCTGGTCCCTGAAATATATCAACTCTTGTCCTCTTCTCAGCAAGAATCATCTTTTCTGTAGACTTCTTATGTTTATCCACTAGTAAGGCAGTGGATTTAGCAGAAATATCAAAAACAATTTCATTGTCTTTCTCAACCTCTACTTATGTGTAGCACAAACTTTTTTTGCATCAACTATTTTTTGAACCTTTTGTCCAACCCTCTTTCACGACAAATATTCCTTTGTAGGATCATCAACATCCTTATCCTCCATGGTAAGTAGGGTTATTTCCTTTTGAATGCTCTTTTAGGATTATTTACAATTTGAGCCAAGATTTGAGTGACCCAATAAACCTTAGCTTCCAAAATATTTGATGGAATTTTTTCGTCCGAAAAATCACCATCAAATATATTTTGTTCAATGGGTAGGGATTTAGAGGATTTCTTGGAACATGGTCCCTCGAAAAGTGCATTAGTGAATTTTGCTCGGATAGGACCAGGTTGAGGGTTTCAGCCCATTTTAAAAGAGACTCAGGAGCCTTTAATGTAGAGAAAAAAGATACATCAAGATCTTTAGTAGTCTATTCTAAAGGGAGAGTAAGGAAAGTAGATTTGTTTTCTAGAGTAAAGGATACAAATATAGTATTTTTTTCCTTGAATAAGGATAGTGGAGATAAAGACAATAGCTCAAAGAAGCGGAAAAGACATGGCATTTTTAAATAGTTCTTCAAACATTTTTAAAAATCCAGTATTCTTGATACGGACCTATTAGGGGGTACCTGGTCCCTCCCTTGAATTTCTAAAAGATGCTTAACTTTAGTTTGTTACATCTACCCTCATTTTTTATCTTGTACACCATACGTGTATACCTATAAAAGGTATGGAACAAAATTAGACCTAATGAACAAATTACCATAAGGATATTTTTTCCCTAACTGCAGCTAAGTTTGAGAGAGATAGTCAATTTAGGCAACTCAATTCAAGTTGATCAGTCTTGATTTTAGCTTGTTCTTCACAGCCTTGTTTAGACCTTTGGTGAAAATATCAACAACTTGATCTTTAATATTGTAGAATTACATGGAAATGTTCTTTTTCTCCACATATCGCTATTTCTTAAGAAATGATATCTCACACTACTGTGCTTGATACTCTTGTGTTGCATAGGTTTTTTGGCCATGTTAAGAGCACTAGTGTTGTCACATAATAGTGGGATAGTTTCATACATTATCCCAAAATCCTCTAGCTACTACTTAATCTATAGGTGCTGAGTACAATATGAAGCAGCTGCAACATACTCAAGTTTTATAGTGGAAGTGCTATTGAGTTTTGTTTTTTTGTACTCCAAAAGATTTGAGAAAATCCCAAAAAGAATAAGTCATTCCAGAGGTTCTTTTACTATCAACCAAGAACCCTCCATAATCTGTATCAGTGATGACGCCAAAGAAATTCCTCCTATCAGATAGTGAAATAGTCATTTTCCAGATATACTAACCCAACTATGGTTGGGGTCGAATCCCAAGGGAACATGTGGACCTATAGATCTCAGTAGTTGTAGTCTATGGGAAAAATAAGAAAAGTAAATGTGGGGGATTTATTTGTAGTAATCTTAAACAAAGAACAATATTAACTTGGTTGAAAATTAGTTATATGTGAACACTAGGATTGTGTTCCCTCTAGCTTCTCAACTCCGTAGGCTTATCGTGCGTTGTTGATCCAACACAATATCTTGCATGAAGAATCAATAAGTTATGTACCTTCTACTGTCTTTTGGACAAGTAGAAGGATTTCACCCTTTACCTTTTGATTCTCAAGGTGTCGTATTACTAACCCTTATCTTGATCCAAGTTAACTATTACCTTTTGAGTCTTAAGTTATTGGATGAAACCTATAAGTATGGATCAGTAGTTAAACTCTAAATTATTGTTGTCTATATCTTTTCCTAGTCACTACTACTCTTTTGGAGTAAGTAGCAATATGTAGGTAGGATCCTAATGTGTGCACCTATTAAGAAATCAATCATAGCTAAGATAAAGCATTGCATGCCATGGGTATTGGTTTAGATCAACAATTTCACTTTCTTTACTTTGTCAATTTGCCAGGGTTTCCATAGCCCTAGCTGTGGGTTTTATCCGCTCATGATAGTGGATAAATCAATAACATTAATATTAGAAAGCATAGATGAAATCACAATGTTAAGATAAATAAAAATTGACAACCATAAACTGAATAATCAATAAAAGTCAATACAAGGAAATCCCAAGATCAAAGATGGATCTAAGAATCAAAATATGTTTTTGAGTATCAAAATTGCATAACTCTTACAAAAAAGTACACACGGGTTATTTGTAGTACATGAGAAAACCCTAAAACAAAGTTCGAAAAATAGGAGAAAATTAGGTCGGTGGCCACCTACTCTTTGTACTTGAGATTTGGCATAGGCGCAGGTAGTACCTACGGTTTGGCATAGGGCGCAGGTGCAGACTGCAGGTTGTGGATGGACAAAGTCTTGCAAGTAATCACCACTTGGGATTTTTGGTTTTTGGTGCCTTCTTTGTCTACAGGCGGTCTGTAGGTTGACTTAGTAGGTGTCAAGAGTTAATTTTTTAGCTCTTCTTTGACTGTCAAATATTCCTTGATCATGATCAAGACGGAAAGCATCGCGAACATGCATAATAGCTCCAAAAGTAGCCAAAAAGACCCTTTTCACCTTTTTCATGAACTTAGCATCCAAACTATGATTTCCTACAAAATATACCCAAAATGGATAATATCTAATAAAAAAGCCTTAGAAACTTGCATATGTTCTTCGTTTTAAGCTTCGAAAGTGATAAATTTCTATAGCATATCAATAAGCATAACCAATTATATCAAAAGAATCACCAGATGGATAGAACAGGGCCAGGTCCTTTATTCGTCTCATATATCTTAGAATCCTATTTCTATCTTTCAAGTGAAAATCCGTTGGATATTCTTAAGATCTTTCAAACATTCCTACACTAATTATAATATAAGATATGCTAACATTAAGTACAAGAGGGATCCAATAATTCCTCTATACATAAGCTCATTCACTGTAAAACCAGGTCCATCTGCATGTAGTTTTGAGTAAGTAGCAATGGGGTTATTTATAGGTTTGGTAAGTACCAATGGGGTTATCTATAGGTTTGGCCTTTTTCATCTAGAATCTTTTTAGAAGCTCCTTGAAATATTTCCCTTGACTATTCATTGTACCATTAGGAGTTTGCTTGATCCGCAACCCTAGAAAGAAGCTTAGCTCACCCATCATGCCCAATTCTTACTCATTTTCCATAAGTTTGGCAAAATCTTCACATAGTGAGTTTGAGGTTTCTCCAAAGATGATTTTATCCACAAAATCATAGTTAATCAACATATTTTTCCTTTTGACTTAAAGAAAAGGGTGTTGTCAATTCCCCCCCTCTTAAACCCAATTTTAAGAATGAATTATGATAGCTATTCCTACCATTTCCTCGGAGTGTATACCTACATAGCCCCTATGATGGTCATGTCAGCAGTTCTGGGAACCAAGTTCCATACTTGACTTGACTAGAAATGATAAAGTTTCAGGATCATAGTTTGGGACATAGTCTGCATGTTTGAGTCCAGATGAAAGATGAGATTATCCAGTGGATAGTATAATATCTGCTTTCAATTGGATATCTTTTTAGATAACTGTGGTTGGCTAGTACTAGGTTACTCTATGAATTGTTTTTAAGATTTAAGAAATTATATATCAAAAGTTCTTTAGGGATCTTCCGAGGACTTGGTACTTATGCTTCTTTAGTTTCATCAGTTTTATTATCTTGCTTAATTTGATTTCCATTGTTTTCCTCATCAAGACTAACTCTTTGAATTTGAAAAAGTTCCTCAATCTCAACATCATCTTTATCCTTTATGTCCTAATCAAACACCTATTGGTGATATAATATGTAGTGTTGATAACTTCAGCCTAGAAGTTCTTGGGTAGATTAGTATCAATCAACATTGTTCGTGCAATATAAACAAAAATCCTATTTCTATTTCAATCACACTATTTTACTGAGGAGTTCTGATGTAATGTCCCGAAATCTCATCCCGGAATGTCACCGGTGCTTAAGGATACAAATATCCCTAAGCTAACCCTTTGAGCCTGTTACTACTTCTACCACTTACTTTAGGATGAATAACCAAACAATAAATTCTATAATATATCAAAACAGAACTGAAATCATCGAAAACAAATGTCTGTATATCAAATACTGGAAATCTTGAATAAGACTTCAACTGATAGTCTGACAAGCCTCTACTTACTAAGAACTAGAGAGTCATTAGGACAAACCCCCACCTTACTCAACTGGACTGAAAAGAAATAATCAACTACTATAAAGACTGAAAACAAGGGATTAGGTCCTCGGACCATGAGGACTCACCAACTGCTGACGTGTAGATAAAGGTACTTGAAGATCACTGTCACTGCTGAGACTGAGCACTTGAACCTATTTTATGAGACAATATAGTACACAGATGTATATGTGGATCCATACTTTGAGGATGTACTGAGTAGATGGGGGTGTATGCAATATTTAAAACAACAATATCACTAATCTTTATAAAAATCATGCATGCTGATATAACTGGCTCACATAGCTTGAATAATCTCAGAAAAATATATATCTCGTAAATTATGAATAATGGAACACATAGTATAAATCTCATGAGTCAATATACTATTTTTGACATCTGTATTTCTATTCCTTTCTCAAAACATATAGACTAAAGTGGTAAAGTGGTCACTTCTGTATTTGAGAGCAAAGATTGTAATTTTAAAACTGAAATCTAAAGTAAAACATTAATTGAATAAGTTTGTGAGTCTTTACACTTAGTATCTAAAAATCTTTATTGACCAGGATATCTTTCAAAGCTTTAGGGAAAATAACTCATCTCAAGGAACATACTTTACTTTAGAAACTAATTATTTACTCTTACTAGCAGGGAGGTTCTCTTAACTGACATACACCATCCAAGCTACATGGAATCCAACGTTTTGTCATTCTAAGGAAGAAACTTCACACTAGGGAGAGGTATCATACTCTTGCTGGGGGTTATAACCTCAACTTAGTGATCACTATCTCGGCCTCGGGCCCATAAATCTCAATCTTACGATGGCACGTAGTTCTGGTGTATGAAACCGTGGTAACTTGCCAAACTCGGTGCTAAATACTACTCCCTTTTAATTAGCTACACTTATCTATAATGAAACCAACTACAAAATCTATAATTTCATTCAGTGAAGTGGATTTTAAAGCTATTATGACCATCACAGTCAAAACTTTCTCAATAATCTCAAAATACTCAAATCATGGGTGCTTATAGCACCAAAGTTCTTAAAATTCCAATCTCAAGTAAGGCTTAATGACCCATAATTCAATCTTAGGTTAAGACGTATCAAAATTCATACTCGATATCATAAAAATTCTTAAATCATATAGAAAGCAGGAAAGTTTTAGCGATATGCATTATAATCTCAATATACTCATGTACTTCAATTTCTAAAACATTGAAACCATCAAATCTCAAGAAATAATAACATAGGGTATAAAACCATACTTTAATTTCATAAGAAAAAATGTAAAACCATATATCTTTGTAATTAAAACAACTTTTGGGCACAAGAATGAAAGGAGTGTCCTTGTTCAAATCCCACATACCTTAGATTATGAATTTAGATGAACAAGCTTGCTTGAGAATCTTTTTTGTACTCTTGAGTGAGGGTTCGCCAAGCTTTTGACTTGGGAACCTTGATTCTTAAATTAATTTGCAAAAACTATTGTGAAATCTTGGAGAAGGAATTAGGTCTTTCTCTTGAGGGTTAATCTTGAAAGAAAACCCTAGTTCTTAATGTTTTAGATGAATCTCAAGTTCTATGCTTTGTTTTGATATCTCTAGGTGTTAAAAAGGGTGGAAAAAGACCAAAATCCCTTTCAAAAATGGCTTTAAAATACTAAATAGGATCTGCGATGGTCCATCACAGGCTTGATGGTCCATCGGTCTGACCGTCGCACCTGGGCCAGAACAGGGACTTACTACCTTAGTTGCGACGTCTTGGGCGGCAGTCCGTCGCTAGCTCAACGGTCCATCGGCTTAAATGTCGCACTTGGCTAGTGAATGGGTCTACTGCCTCAGTTGCGATGCCCGAAGTGACGGTCCGTCAGCCTGCCCATTGCTCCTGGGCAGTTTGGATAGTTCTCTGTAAAACATCCATAACTTTTTACTCCGATACCAGATTTGGGCAAAATTGGTATCGTTGGAAATCTAATTCAATTTTCTCCATGATTAAAATTCAAAATTAGGAAAAATATATATGATTTAAATACTGCTCACTTTGGAATTTATTCCTTAATCTTATAGAGATACAATTTAGGCTTAAGAAAAGTTTGGGGTATTACATCTAAGAGTTGAGAAGATAGGAATTATTCTATTTTATATGGAACTTTTCAATCGTTGCATCTCTAAATTCTTTCCCTTGGTCTGAATAAGCCCTTGCACTTTTTTTTCAACCTCACTTGTACCTAGTCAACAAAAACCACCAATACATCAAAAGTTTCATCCTTGGACCTCGAGAATGTAGTCCAAGTGAACCTTTAGAAGTCATTAATAAGGACTAGTATGTACTTCTTTCCTCTCCTACTTTGAACCTTTACAGGTCCACATAAATCTATATGAAGTAGTTCAAGAGGCCTAGTGATACAGACTTGCTTCTTTTGCTTGAATAAAGACCTGTTCTAATTCAGTTTTGCAGAAGCATCATATATTTTATTATCTGCAAACATAATAATAAGAATCCCACAAACCAGGTCCTTGGAGACTAACTTGTTTAGAAATGTAGAGTTGACATGACCCAATCTTCGATGCCACTTATTATCTTGTTACTTTGAGTACCGAGGAAGGTAAGATCATCACTAGGGACTAAGTTAAAATCCATAACATACATATTCTTGCCTCTACTTGATAGTTTACATTCTTTATTGCATTATTGAGAGGTTGCCTATTCTTTCCAATGCCTAAGATATACCCTTATTTACATTTTCAAAAGAGACACCTCCACCTTGAAGTGCCTTAACTAAGAGAAAGTCTTTTGTTTTGGCAGTCATATACTTTGTACATCCACTACCCATAAGCTAATATGACTGTTTCCTCTACTCTAAATTGCACATGAAAATTGTTTATTAGTTTTGGAACCTAATTAAACTTGAGTTCCCAAAAGAAAGATAGAGGTGCAATCAAGTCCTTCTTTGTCCAGGTAGGTAGCTTCTTGAGTTTTGAACAAGGTCCAGGTCCCTTTCTTACTCGTCTCTTCTATTTTACATACTTTGAAAGACTATCCTAAACTTCTGGCTTATCTTAACATTTATTCTTGACAAGTCCATTTCTCCCATAGTGAGTACACACCACATATTTACTATCAGGATGTAGGAAGCGTTCACCTTTGCAAATCATAATCCTTGGCCATTGTTGAACCTTTAACTAGTTGGACTAGCTAGGATATAAGATAAAACGATCCAATTGAGGGATTTATTAAGTTCTTTATTAATACATTAGGTTCCTCTCTAACTCAACATTTATTTCAAAAGAGGCTACAAGGTCAACTTGAGATTTGTTTAATCTCTACTGAAGCTCAAGTTAAAGACTACTTGCCTCACTCTTTCGTTTAGAAGAAGACTCATTAGGTTTTCTTGACTTCTCCTTTAACTCAACCATTTTAGAGAAAGTTATACCAAGCTTTTCTTCCAACTCAGAGATTTGATCATTTAGGGTAATTTTTTCATTTCAAAATCATCTAAACTCATGTCTAAACAATCTTTCTCCTTTGTAATCTCATATAGAGAATCAATCAAGACATTAGTTGACCTTTTTAGTTTCATCAAGGAATAGTCATTGAGATTTTGTTTACTATCAACAAAGGATACCTCATCATCTTTATCATATTCTGATTAAGCCATAAGAGATCAAAATGAGTTGAATATATTATTATCATCCTTGATAGCCATCATCGATGCATCTTTAGGGTGATACTAATCAGATTTACTGGATGAGTCCCCCAAAGTAGGAAGATCTTTCTTGATAACATAGTCTGCGTTAGCTCTTTTTTTGAATTTTTGAGGTACACAGTCCTTTATTTTACCTTTGACACCACCAGCTTTAACATAATTCTTGTAACCAATATTATGCATTGGAAATTCTTTAATAAAGTGACCAGGTTTGCTATATTTGTGATAGAGGACATTTCTATTTGAAGACTTGTTTGCATTTCCTCTTCTTATAAATCCTCCATTCTTTCTTACCACCATCTAAAAACTTTGAGAAAGATAATCCATGTCTTCATCTTCTTTATTGAATCGCCTTTTTCTAACTTTAGTGTTAGACTCTTCTCATTCTTTGGTTCATTCCTTCCTTATTCCTGTTGCTTCTTGAATTCATAGGTTTTTAGATTCACAGTTAGTTCATCCATATTAAGGGTCTGGATATCTTGAGCTTCTATTATAGTATAAACCTTGCTTTTCTAAGATTTTTGGTGATCAACCATAGAATAGGATCCTTTCTAGGTGTTAGCCATTTAGAGAGTACTCACTCTTATACAAAATAAGCTGGAGGATCATGTACCTTAACAAATTTCCACAACGGAGGCTTATATGAGACCAGATCCCTTAATAGCGAAATTCAATAACTTAGCAAATAATGATGTTAGATGAAAAAAGGTAAACAACACACAATGTTTATATGGAAATCTTCTTCCTCAAGGTAGGAAAAACCACAACGTGTCTCACAATATTTATCAACTCTCCACTAATTCCAAGAAATAATAAGATTAAAGACATGAGTCGCAAGGATTAAACTCTTAATCGCAACTCTTTGTAATAACTCTATTAATAGATAGATGCATTAACTTTATCAAACCACTACAATGACTAACTCTAGCTAACACTCCTAGGTAACTCTTCCAAGACTTGTGCAACAACTCTACTACACATTTCTAATCAAGTAACTCTAGTTGACAATAATAATGTAACACCCCAAGATCCAATCCCGATACGTCACACGGTGCTTATGGACCCAAAAGACCACAAGCTAACCCTTTACTGATATCTGTACCTGGACACTGCATAATATCAGAATAAATACGAAAACTTTCCATAAGGTTCAACACATCTATACATACTCAAAACTGAAAACTGAATACTAATACATCCGTATGAAAAGCCTCTAAACTATCTGAACTATAGAGTTGATGGGACATGTCCCCAACTAACTACGTCAATGGAAAATAAACAAAATCTGATGCAATAATAGTAAAATGAGATTTTTCCTTGAAAGAAGAGGACTTACTGCTATGGCTACTACTACTGAATAGGACTGAACTACTGAGGAAAATTTGGATCCTGTGGCTCTAAACCTATGGTGCCAAATAAAATACCATAGCGCAAATGCGTCAGTACATAAATGTACTGAGTATGTAGACGAGGTAGGCTAATGCAAAGGCTTATACATGCACAATATCTAAACTGAATAATCATGAAGATGTCATACATGAATGCACAGACTATGAACACAATCATTGTGACTCTAGATTCTGAAACTCGAATACCACTTTACTGCAGACTGAACTCACTACTGACACTGAGATACTGAATCACTGACTTAAATAATACTGTTAATTGAGGATCTGGATGTATTTACATCAAGGACTGAATTCTGAACTTTACTGCTTCTGACTGACAGGATTAGAATGGATGATATTCAGAAACTATTATCAATGATAAGAAATATGACAATATCTGAATATGACAACAAGGATACTTAATAGAATCTGAGACTGTGAATCAAGTTTGTCTGGAAGCATATCTCTAAATATAATATCAAATAACTATATACGTGACCAAGCCTATCCATCGGGATGGTCCATGAATCAATGGAACTATCTGAGTTCCTCATAATAATAGATAACTGTATCTGACAGTCTTGATTTCTAAAGATTGATACTGAAATTGAAGCTGTGGGAAGTAGTTACTTAACTGACATGCCATGACCTACCATAGGTGGGGTCCAACTGGTAACCCCAGATGGAAGGGTATCAATACCATGCCATGGGTAAAGACCTTTCTATGGTCAATCCTCTCTGATGGATGACCCTACCAGGCAGTCAACCTAAGGTAATATAATAGTCAAATACTTTTTCTCTAGAGGTGATAGCCTTTTCTGACGATGACTCCTATATCCTGCACTGGCTATGCAATTCTGGAGTTTGGGGATTGCTACTAACAACTCTGGCCTCTCTCTTTCACTTATGGGAGTAGTCGCCATCCCTTCCCTTACTCGGTGCTAGTTTTTACTCCCAACTGAAAAACTCTGAACTAAATTCTTAACTGAAAGAAATAGAACTAAATCTGATACTAATCATGTTTTTCAAAGGATAAGAATGAATAAGCTAAAATCACTTCCATATCTGCTGAAAATGGTATTGAATCATGGTATTTGACTGAGGATACATATCTTGAATAAATTACTCAAATCGCTTTTGAGATTAGAATTGAATCACTTGAATACTATTAGATCTAAAATGATTACAAGACTGTGGCTAGATTACTAGCGATACAGAGATTAAAGAGATAACTGAGATTACTAAGCTTTCTTAAGTTCTGCAACTATTTGAGGATACAGTGTTCTATAATTCACTAAGTTCTGAGAATTATGGCTTGATTGGAATTATCGAGAAACTAACATAGGCTCTAGACAACAGCTCTATTGTTGGGTATAAATACCCCCAGGACTCGATAACATAAAAGTAAAGCATAATCATTCTTTCATGATCACGACCACAACCATTCATTATCACAATCACATAGGCGTCTCTTGACGCAATTGGGAATCATAACATACATTCATCTGCATAATCATTAAGACATCACTTCAAACATTTAGGGATCACCATCATTTATTCATCATCATAATTATTAAGGGGTCACTTCAAGAATTTAGGAATCATCAACTTATACTAGCTAGGAACAACAGGCTACTAGATTATACTTCCTCCAACAAGGTCTTACCTCAAGTACTTCACACCTAAATCAGTCTTGACATGTATTTGGACATCACATGATTCAGGAAAACTTCATACTATCATGTCACAACTTTCTTGCTAACCACTTGAAATGTATTAGAAACTTAGTATACATCAAAGAGCACATAATTGAGGAATTTACTACTATCACATCTTCACTTGTTCACTAATGGCCTTCAACAAACACTAGTCATACACAGGTCCACATATATTTGGGGATTTCCTACTATCATGGAATAATTTATCCACTTGGTCATTTTATCAAACACTAGGCATGCATAGACTAGCTCATACTTTGGGATTTCCTATTCAACATACTATAATAGTATCAAACCTATGGGAGACATGCTCCACTTATTCAACCAATTCTACACCCAAAAGTCATGAACACATCACATAGAGAGTAACTTCAAGAGGGTTTATCACCAACATCACATGAATTCCATGTACAAGGGTCAAAGCTCACAAATCTTGTAAACAAACATGAATCAAAACTCAACAACACATGGAACATCAATTTCAACTCATACAAATCATGGAATTTCACAAACATAAAATCTTTAAGTTTTAAAGATGGGTACTTGAGCTCCTTGGATGAAAAGGACCCAAGAATCAACATCTACATACCTTGGGGAAACTTCTTTCTTGAAGGTTCTTGGCGAGATTCTTGATTTCTTGACTTCTCTTGATCTCTCTTGATTTTTCTTAAAGAAGAAATAAGGGTTTTGATCTTAGAAATAAACTATAATTTGATGTTTTGGATGAATGAGAAGTTATGTTGGTTGATTTGGGGTGATTGGGTATTAAATAAGATGAAAAATGACCCAAAAATCTCTTTAAAACGGTGTTTTAGCGCTGTCTCGGACAAAACTGACGGTCACAGTGACGGACCGTCACTCTGGTGACTAAACGTCACTCCCACCATCACTTTTGGTTCAGAAAAGGGCTTTACTGCTTTAGTTTTGACGGCCAAAGTGACGGGCCGCCACTGACTTGACGGTCCATCAGTTTGTTCGTCACTCTGGACAGCTCAGACAACTCTCAGTAAAACGGCCATAAAGTTTTACTCCGATATTGGATTTTGGCGAAATTGGTGTCGTTGGAAAGGTAATTCAATTATATATATTTTGGTAGGTCATGAACTCAAAAATGATTTGTTATATGGGAGATATGTTCATTTGAAGTTGACTATGACAATGTCCTTCTCAAGAATTCAATCGGTAAGGGATGTTTTGATTCGTCTAATAGCTAGGACGTATTTAAGGCCTTAATACTCATCAAACTTGATCATAAAACTAAAAAATCACTAAGATTTATTTCCCATGAGCTTGAATCATTGTTCTTCTATCGATTGGGATTCTAGGGGTATTATAATATCTCTCCCTTGGGGACATTCATCCCCGAATGTCGCTTGATATATTGAGAATAGGGATCAACAGAACTTACTCAAGAAACAGAAACATCTCAAGGAATGACTACGCTACTGGAATGATTGACATACAGAGTTCTCACACTAGGCATGCATATCTGATGCATGGAATACTCGACTAAATTTACTCATAGCTGAATTCTTATAACACATATGCATATCTGATGCTTGGATGTCCGGCTAAGCTGATTTTCGAAAGCACGACTTGACAATGCAATAACGACTGATGGTAACTTCATAAAGAAAATCTAAACATTCATCTTGATGAATCTAATGACATGCAACATCATTATACTATAGGGTATCTCCCCCTTGGGACTCTATGTCCCTCTAAACACACTTCGCTGAAATACTGGGGTGGTGCGTGGGGTACCTACAGACTAGGTCATAATTGACCGACTGAGATCTGAAACTCGTGCATGACTCATGCTACCATATAAGATCAAAATGGAAGAAAAGGACCTAAAAATGCATATCATAAAGATGAAGGGCTCATAACTTACCTGGGTCTATTTCAGGGAATCCTTCCCGATCAAGGTGAGCCTGAAGCACCTAGAGTCTACCCCTTTGAGTCAGCGCTCTACATTCTCATATTTTATGGCCTGGCTCACCACACCCAAAGCATATATTACTGTTGGCTCTACACACACCTTAGTGGTGCCTGCCACACTGCCCACAACACAAATGGGTATGAACACCACTAGCACTACTCTGGGCTTTAGAGCTTAGCGCTCTCTCATATCTAACACCCCCAAACACAGGTGCGGGTACACTAGCTAAAGATGGAGCTGGGGCTATAAATCTCTGACCATGCTGGGAACTACTTCCACCCTAGGATCCTGACTGTGAGAAACCACAACTACCTATCTTGGCTCTCTTACTCACTTTCTCTCTTTCTTTTATCTTATCAGCCTCAATCTGTTGTGTATGCGTCATTAGCCTGGAAATATCCATATATCTATTGAGCATATCATCTCTACACTCTTTTAACCCATAACTCGACACCCCAGATAAAAATTTACTCATACTCGCTGTAGGGTCAACTACCAAGTCAGGAGCATCCTTAGATAATTGGTTAAACTTAAGACAATATTCTTTTACGATTATGGAACCTTGCTTAGGTTCATGAACTCTTCCACTTTATACTCTCTCATTTCTAGTGGAAAGAATCTATCTAGAAAGGCACTCTGAAACTCTGACCAAGTCGTAGGAGTTGCATTCTCCCCTCTACTCTTCTCCCACATCACTACCCAATCATGAGCAACATCCTTTAACCTATAGGATGCTAAATCAACACTCTCTTCCTAAGAAACATGCATAATCTGGGTGATCTTCTTTACATCCTCTAAATAAAGCTGTGGATCCTCACCTACTACTGACCTAAAGAATTCTGGTGGGTTCATTTTCAAGAAACTTCTAACCCTGGCTATGGTAGAATCCCCATCTTATTGAGGTTGGACTCCAGCCTGATAATTACTCTAAACATTAGTCACAGCTTGGGCTAGCGCCTGGAAAGCTACTTGAAACTCTGCATGTGACACACTCTCATTCTCAGGATTTACTGGCTGTAGGGGCTGGTCATCTACCCCATGGACAAAATCTCTACGAAGAGGCATACTCTGTAAATGGAAGAAAGAAGTATATTAGACTGAGGATCAACTCTAGATCATGCTCACTCGTATGACATGAACACTGAAAGAAGGGAAACTGCTCCTAAGAACATCTTGTAGCCTCTTGTACATAAATGTGGTGAGCTACACACTCATGCACAAGACTCTACTAGATGTAGCTTTTCAGCCTCCCTAGGACACTCTTGAATCTTAGGCTTTGAAACCAAGTTTGTAACACCCCGAGATCCCATCCCGAGACGTCACACAGTGCTTATGGACCCGAAGGACCACAAGCTAACTTTTTACTGATATCTGTACCTGTACACTGCATAATATCTAAAATAAATGCGGAAACTTTCCATAAGGTTCAACACATGTATACATACTCAAAACTGAAAACTGAATACTAATACATCCGTCTGAAAAGCCTCTAAACTATGGAGTTGATGGGACATATCCCCAACTAACTCCATCAATGGAAAATAAATGATGCAATAATAGTAAACTGAGATTTGTCCTCGAAAGAAGAGGACTCACTACTACGGCTATTGCTGCTGACTGGGACTGAACTGCTGAGGAAACTCTAGATCCTGTGCCTCTAAACCTATGGTGCCAAATAAAACACCATAGCATAAATGTGTAAGTACAGGAATATACTGAGTATGTAGACAAGGTAAGCTAATGCAAAGGCTTATAGATGCATAATATCTAAATTGAATAATCATAAAGATGTCGCACGAGAACACATACATAAATGCACAAACCATTAACACAATCATCGCAACTCTAGATGCTAAAACTCGGATACCACTTTACTACAGACTGAACTCACTACTGATACTGAGATACTGAATCACTGACTCAGCTGATACTATTAACTGAGGATCTGGATGTATTTACATCAAGGACTAAATTCTGAACTTTACTATTTTCGACTAATAGGATTAGAGATCAACCTTTCTAACGGATGATATTCAGAAACTATTATCAATGATAAGAAATATCATTATATCAGAATTTGACAACAGGGATACTTAATAGAATCTGAGAATATGAATCAAGCCTGTCTGGTGGCATAATCTCTGAATATAATATCAAATAACTATATACGTGACCAAGACTAATTGTCGGGATGGTCCATGAATCAATAGAACTATTTGAGTTGCTCATAATGATATATGACTGTATCTGACAGTCCTGATTTCTGAAGATTGATGCTGAAATTGAACCTGTTGGAAGTAGTTACTTAATCGACATGCCCCGACCTACCACAGGTGGGTTCCAACTTGTAACCCCAGCTGAAAGGGTGTCAATAACATGTCACAGGTAAAGACCTCTCTCTGGTCAATC
The DNA here is from genome assembly GCF_002878395.1 of Capsicum annuum. Classification (NCBI taxonomy): domain Eukaryota; kingdom Viridiplantae; phylum Streptophyta; class Magnoliopsida; order Solanales; family Solanaceae; genus Capsicum; species Capsicum annuum. The sequence goes on from NC_061121.1 coordinate 72,228,155, forward strand.
CTCTTGATGGATGACCCTACCAGGCAGTCGACCTAAGGCAATATAATCTTCAAATTCTCTCTCTGGAGGTGACAGCCTTTTCTGGCGGTGACTTCTTTATCTTTCACTGGCTATGCAGTTCTGGAGTTTGGGGATTGCTACTAACGATTCCAGTCTCTCTCTCTCACTGAAGGAAGGAGTCGCCGTCTCTTTCTTTGCTCGATGCTAGTTTCTACTGACAACTGAAAGACTGAACTGAATTCTTAACTGAAAGCAACTGAATTAAATCTGATACTGATCATGTTTTTCAAATGATAAGAATGAATAAGCTGAAATCACTTAATTCCATATCTGCCAAAAATGGTATTGAAATCACTTAGAATGATCCATTATACTTTGAAATGATGCCTCTGACACTACCATCTGGGCAATAACATGTTGAATTGAAACCTTTAACCCCTTTAAAAACTTCTAATCTTCTCAAACTTAGTGTTAATACTGGCATAAGAATATTTATACAAGGCATAAAATCATGCCTTATACTCCACAATAGTCATAGAGCCCTGCACTAGGTGATCAAACTCATCTCTCATCTGATCTCTCAAACTGTAAGGGACAATTTTGTTCAAAATGTCCTTAACAAACTAATCCTAAGTTATCTTTGGAGAACTAAGAGGCCTACAACTAAAAAGTGTCCTTTACTAAACCCTGGTTACATCTCTCAACTGATAAGTAGTGTACGCAACCCCATGTAACTCAAGTGATCTATGTTTATTCAATCATAATAATCAAACAATAAATCATAGGCATCCTTTCTCATAACACCATTGAAACTTGGTGGACCCAAATGAGTGAATCTCTTAAATATCTTCTAATCCTCAGAAGACATAATTGTACTTGAAATAATAAGAGGCATAGTGAATCTGATCGACTGACATCCCAACTGAATGGATAAAAAAATGAAGGCGGAACTCTTGATCTTAAAATACCAATATTGGATACCAATATAGAAGGAGGAAAAACACTAAGAGTCCATAGAGTACCATAAGAATATATCAATGCCACTGAAGGATCCACACTTAGAACTGGAGGATCACGATAAGTAGACTCTGGCATAGACAAGGGTACAATACTTAGAGCTATGAGAACACTAGGTGCACTTACAAGAATACTCGCCAAATGGGTCAGAAAAAGAATCAATAACCCCTTAAAGAGAAGGGAAGAAGAACTTTGTAGGATCTGAGTAGGCCCTATATCTATTGTATGCTCAACTTAAGGCTCAGGGGAGAGCCCTCTAGTACTACCTCTTGATAGAGCAGATCCTCATATCGATCTTATACGTTGGGCCCATCCATGACCCGCAACTCGACCTCTAGACTAAGCTCTCTCTTTGGATGATGGATTTGCATCTCTAACCTTACATGATCTAGTCCTCACCATCTATACAGAGAAGAGTGAAAAAATATTTAGAGCATGCGGTATGAAAAAATCCGCATAATAAGGAATAAAATAAGGGGAGTTTACTAAATATATCATGTAGCCTCTCAGAGATAGATATGAACATCTATATATCGATCCACGAGACTCTAATAGACACCCTATTCATAAACTAATGAGACCAATGAACCTATATTCTCTGATACCAATTTTTCATGATCTAAAAACCAAGGGTCATGATGGTAATTATCACAACAAGCCTATCAACCAAACTGATATGAAAAGGGAAAACAACACCAAAACACAAGGTAAGGCTTCAAGAACAAACTTGAACCATAGATATACAATAAAAGAAAAAAATACATAATAAAGACACCATAAATTTCTCAAAATTCAGTGTCAAAGTGTACGAACCACTAAATGCATCTTAAAGTCAAAATATACATCTGATAGTCCAAAAGGAACATAATCTATCTTTGAATATGAAAACAACTCATGAACTAAATAAGAAAAGGTAGTATCGTTGAATATGAAAACAAATCATGAACTAAATAATAAAAGGTAGTATAAATGCTAGAAGCATAAATCAACTGCTACCTCAAAAATATTTCAATCACCGCTCAAATCAGCTACTGTACAGTGTACTCATACCTGGGTCTGTACTGAAAGAGCACAGTATGGATAAGTCTGATCCACTTGTATTTAGTAGGTATCATAGGCCAACTGAGCAAAGCAAAAAATAAAGTATATAAAATACACACTACGGACACATCACCTATAATAAAAAAATCCTAAATAGTATCCTATATTGTATCCATTAACAGTTTATAATATATATATATACCAAAATACAAGTACAAGAAAGAAGCACAGACAGATAGATATCATATAAAAAATAAAAATATAACACAGAATATACATGGTGTATGAAATACAATGAAGATAATCCTGATGATGTTGATAAGGTGCATGAGGTTGTTGTACAACCTCCATACATACCTATTGAGTTATGATTCTGAGGTAAGACCTATGGAGGGTTTGTCAATTGATTTTTCATGGTTTCATGGCACTTTTAATGCTTAAAACTGGAAAATATAGTAGTACATAGGTCTATTTTATTAGATATGATGTTTTTTATGTTTGTTTTACAAAACACTAGGTTTTGGTGTCCAAAAAAAGAAAGAATGATGAAAAAATATTTGAGGACCATTTACGAGGCCACTTACGACGCTTATGTTGTACCTACGATGGTCATATGTCTCTATGTAGGTGTTAGAAACAAGGTTTTGATAGCTGAAGATTTTTGTCTGAGAGTTACAACACCCATTTATTGTACTTCTGCCCGTTGTAAGTGTCTTCATGAATAGGGTTCTATTGATTTGTAGATTATTTGATACTTATGACCCAACGAGGGGTCTGTAAGTACAACTTACGAGCCATAAATAGGTCTATAAGTGGTCACGAACCCAATTTTCCCTATTTGTTTTGGTTAGTTTTATAGGGTTATGATGTATTCTATAAATACCCCTTATTTGATTTATATTAGTCTATGCACTTGTTATATTCATAATATTATATTGATTCTAAGATTCGAGTTTTGATCTTGAAATCCATTATTCTTGGTTGTTATGGTTGATTGTTAATTTGATTCGGGGTTTTGTTCTTAAATTAATGTAAGATTAGTCATATGCTTTACTTCTAGAATTCAATGGACGTTTTTACAAATGTGAGTGGCTAAACCACTTAACTTGGGCTGTGGGAACTCTGATGGACTAGTGAAGTTGAGAAAGTTCAAAATAATTTTTATTAAAATTCTTGGATGTATTATGATCTTTGGTGTCATTTTTTTCTTAATGATGACGAATGTTAAGAACTTTCCTGTATTTAATACTTACTTCACAAGAGAGGTAAGGATTAGGAAAAATAGATCAGAACAATAATTTAAGGCTACCAACCATCATCTAATTAACTTGATACGCAGAAGGTAGTAGTTAATTTAGGGTCCAGGATAAGGGTTTGTAAAGAGACACTCTGAGATACATAAGGTAAAGAGTGAAATTCACCAAAGGAGTTCACAAGGCAGTTGGTGATACCTATCTTATCAGATTTTGCATGAAAGGCATTGGGATAGTTTGGTGGAGCACGATAAGTCTAAAAAGTTAGGAAGTCAGGGTAACACAGTAATAGTATTTATCTTAGATTAGTTTCAACCCAAAATAAACCAAGGTTTGTTACTTTTGATATTGTTCTCACTAAATCCCTCATTTACTTTTTTGCATTTTTGGCCACTTCATCATATTTGTGAGAGATATTTGACCAACTCCATATGGGTTTGACCCAAACCTTTGTTGGATTACTAAATGTTATATCAACCTCATTATACTTATTGGAAGTTTAGTTTTGGGCGAAGTCAAATTTTAACGCCGTTGTCGGGGACTATAGTTATAGATTGATTGACAAAGTTTGTTGAAATTGTTGGTTGTACTTTTCTATTTTTCTTGGGGTGTATGTCGATATATGTCCATTACTAGGAGTCAGGATAATCCATTAATCCTACCTGATCTAGAGCTTGTAACAACCCTATGATAGAATTGTAGGATGTTGGAACACGTTAGCGAAGCTCATCATGAGGAGCATCAAGATGATCCACTTGATTTAAATCCTCCACCTTGGATTGGTTTGTAGGAGATAGCTGTGGAAATAACTGTGTGGTTACTAGCTGAAGCAAATGTTAGGAGGGATGAGACTACCTATTGTGTAACTCAAGAGAAAAGATGGGAAGAAAGCAGAGCGATGAGCGAAACTCAACATAAATAGAAAAGATAAAGTTCAAATTCCCTAAGATTTTTAGTACTTTCCAATATATGATGATTTGAAAAATGACTTGTGGTAACTTGAGCCTATCGAGATAGGAGCCCTTATTCCTTTAAAATTTCCCAAGGGGTGAAGTTTGATATCACAAGTGCTATGATTCAACTCCTCAAACTGAATGGTGTGTTTGTTGGTTTGCCAATGAATGAAACAAACATGTACATAATGAATTTCATGGGGATTTGCACTTCATATTATTTACTTAGGGTGAGTTAGGAAGCTTTGAAACTTAGGTTATTCTCAATCCATCTGACGAGAAAAGCGACATTATGGATAGGGAAGCTACCTCTTGGGTTCATCATTAATTGGAATAACTTGCAAAAATTGTAATTGAATTGATTTTTCTTGCATTCTAGAATGTTATAGTTGAAGTACAAGATTTATAATTTTAGGAAATTGTATTTTGAACCAATGTACTAGGCATGGTTGAGGTTCAATAAGAAGTTATTGATGGTGCCCAATCATAGGATTTTAGAAGGAATTTGCTTAAAATATTTTATAAAGCCCTAAATGCCAATACCAAATTTGTTGTAGATACTCTTATTGGTGGAGAATTTATTAGCTTGCATTGGGAGTTATTTTTACAAATTTTAGATTGGGTCTGTATGACCAAATAAGGATGGCATACTTTGGAGGTCAAAAGAAAAATCAATACTTATGCTATTAGTGCTTCCTATGAGCAGAGAATTGTAAATGATAGAGTGGCTCAAGTGGTTGAAAAACTAAGGATGGAGAATGGGTTTTTGACCAAACAATTTGCAACTTCAAGTTCAAAAAGGTGTATGCTGTCGGTGCACAAGATAAATATCCTAAGCTATATGATTTAGATATTGAGAAAAAGGCAAAGTACTTGGATAGAAAGATGACGGGTTTTTGAGCCAAAGAAGACACTTGGAACTCAAGGCAAGGAAATCAAGGTTAAAACTATTATAGGGATAAATATAGGGATTAGATCAGAGAGAGAGATGGTGACTAGAGATAACAGGATGACTACAAGGAGAAATATAGTGCATATGTTCCTTCAAGAAACCATAATACTTATTCGAGGATAGAAGTATTGCTGACTAAGCTGGTTGAGGGTAGAGAATCAATAGATTTTTCTTAAATAGATTAAGGCAAATAGTTTAGGACTGAGCGAAAATGTTTAATTTCATGCTACCGCAAGTAAGCAACTTGAGAAGCAGTTTGGTTATATATTGCTACTTTGAATCAGCGGCAATCGAGCACTCTTTTGAGCAATATTGTGCTTAATCCAAAGAATGACACTTACTATTTAGCCATCAACTCTCCTAGTGGTAAGGCTTCTATTGATCCTTCTATACTTATAGTTTATGAGGTACAAAATAATGTTGTTGATATCAATGATGCACCTGTAGCGAAACCTAAAAAGTCAGTGATTTTTGGGGAGTCATTAGAAAAATTAATAGGTTTTCATAAGCAAGTTAAGAAGTGTAAAGTTAAGGGGAAGGAAGTCGAGCCTATAATAAAGACCATTCCATGAATGCCCCCACCATTTCTTCAGAGATTGAAAATGAAGTAAGAGGAAAAAAAGTATCAAAAGTTCATATTGATGTTGAATAAACTATCTGTTAAAATTTATTTTTTAGAAGTATTAGAGAAGATTCCTATCTAAGAAAAGTTCATAAAATATCTGGTCACTAAAAAGAAGATAGTGAGTTTTGAGCCCACTAATAATATGCGCTATTGTATTGCTATTGCTTCTCGATCGCGGGTCGAGAAAAATATGACCCCATAACTTTCACTATTCCTTGCACTATTGGGTCTCTAAATTTTTCATGATAATTGTGTGACTTAAGAGCTAGCATAAATCTTGTGCCACTAAAGGTGTACAAGTAGTTGAGGCTGGAGACACCTAAGTGGCATTAATGAGATTATTGATGGTTGACCAGACTGTGAAGAAACCAATCGGTTTATTATTTGACATTTTGTTGAATGTAGCTTCTTCATTTTTCTAGTTGATTTCTTTATCCTTGGTTGTGAGGTAGATTTTGATATTTTTATTATCTTAGGAAAGCCCTTCCTAGTCACAGGTAGGGCATTGGTTAACATGGATATGTGACACATGAAGTTCAAGAAAAATAAAGACTAGGGTAATTTTAGTGTGGGTAAATCAGTAAGATAGACAAAATATGTGAAAGTGGTGTCTATGATAGACATTATTAAGGATGATGCAGTGAGTGTTCCTATTAAGAAGAGACTTGGTATTGAGACACTAATGGCGGTGAGCATGAACTTTGACAGTGACAACATTGATGAATATGATGAGACAGAGAGCGCACTCCATGGTCGAGGTTCTTATTCTTATGCACTAAAAAAATTAGATCTTGAATTGAAGAATAGAGCGTCTCTGCCATCTTAACCATCTATCGAGGATCCATTGGTCTTAAAATTAAAGGCCCTCCTTTCTTACTTATGAAATGCATTTTTGGGGGCCAATAATACCTTACCAGTTATCATTGCTGCTAATTTGTTAAATATACAGGCTAAGGTATTAATTTCAGTATTACAGAGATTTAAGAAGGCCATCAAATAGACTATTATAGATATAATGGGGATTCCAACTGGGATTTGTACTCATAAAATTCAGCTTAAACTTGATTGTGTTCCCAACATCGAGCACCAGTGTCGTTTTAACCCAACTATGAAAGAGATAATGAAGAAAGAGATCATAAAGTAGTTTGATGCTGGCATGGTTTATTCTATTACTAATAGCAACTGGGTGAGCCAGATTCTAGGTATACCTAAAAAGGGTGGAATCATTGTGGTCCCAAATGAGAAGAATGAGTTAGTGCCAATGAGACTGGTTACTGTATGGAGAGTGTGCATGGATTATAGAAAGTTGAACACTTGGACACAAAGGGACCATTTTCTAATATTGTTCATGGATAAGATGCTGGACAGGCTTACAGGCGAGGGTTGGTACTATTTTCTTTATGGTAATTTGGGGTTTAATTAGATTTCAATTTCCCTCAAAGACAAAGAGAAGACTAATTTTACATGTCCATATAGAACTTTTGCATTCAAGAGGATGTCGTTTGGACTTTCAATGCTCTGGCCAACTTTCAACGTTGTATGATGTCAATATTTTTTGATATGATGAAGGAAAATATAGAGGTATTCATAGATGACTTTATGGTAGTTGGGGACTCATTTAATTATTGTCTGGCCTATTTGGCCAATGCACTTCATAGATATGATGATTGTAATCTAGTTTTCAATTGGAAAAGTGCTACTTTATGGTGAAAGAAGGAACTATTATGGTGAAAGAAGGAACTATTCTCATACACAAAATTTTGAAGAGGGATATTGAGGTTGATAGGGAAAAGATATAAGTGATTAAAAAATTACCTCCATCGAGTTCAGTTAAAGGAATCAGAAGATACTTAGGTCATGCTGGCTTTTATAGGAGGTTCATTAAGGACTTCCCTAAAATTGCTAATCTATTGTCTAAGCTTTTAGAGAAGAAGGTGAATTTTGTATTTTATTATGCTTGTCTCAAGGCCTTTGACTACCTTAAGATGCGATTGATCTCGACTCCTATTATTTTATTTCTTAATTTTCCTTACCTTTTGAAGTGATGTACGATGCTGGTGGTATGGATTTAGGAGCTATCCTAGGAAACTGATGTGAGAAGATCTTTTACCCCATCTGCTATGCTAGCAAATACCGACACAGAAAAATCATACAGTTACTGATCAGTAGTTACTTAAGGTGATTTTTTGCCTTTGAAAAATTCTAGTCCTATTTGATAAGAACCAATTATTATTCATACTGATTATGTAGAATTGAGGTATCATATGTCGAAGAAAGATGCTAAGTTGAGGTTGATTCATTGGGTACTCTTATTTCATGAATTTGACTTTAAGGTGAATGACCAGAAAGGCATGGAAAACTAGGTTGCAAACCACCTATCCCACCTTGAAGAGGAGACTATATTAAAATTAGGGAATGAGCTTGAAATAGATGATACTTTTATAGATGAGTGCTTCTTGGCAGTATCTCAAGACTTAATCCCCAGGTTTGCTGATTTTGCTAACTTTTTTGGCTAGTGATCTTGTATCAAAAGACTTATTTTTTCAACAGCATAAGCGATTCATGCATGAGCTGAGAAACTTTTTCTTAGATGAGCCTTAACTTTTTCGAGTGTGTGCAGATTGTGTTATGTGGAGGTGTATTCCTTAGATGGATATGATGAGTATACTTGAGGCCTGGCATTTATCGAAAGTTAGTGGTCATCATGGTGGTAATCGTATAACCCATAAAATTCTGCAGTGTAGGTACTATTGGCCGACCATTTACAAAGATGCTCATTATTAAGCTTGGGCCTATGACCTATTTCGCAAAAACTTGAACTCCCTATGATACCTATTCTAGTGTTAGAGTTTTTGATATATGGGGAATTAATTTTATGGGTCTATTTGTGAGTTCATATGGGATGAAGTATATACTAGTGGCATTCGACTATGTTTCAAAGTGGGTGGAGGTTGTAGTGGTTTGTAATAATGAGGTTTGAAGTGTTACTATATTCTTGAAGAAAAACGTCTTTTCTCTATTTCGTACTCCACATGTTGTTATTAGTAAAGGTGGGTCTCACTTTTGTAATCATCTATTCAAGGCTTTGCTAAATAAATATGGTGTGAATTATAAGGTGAAAACACCTTACCATCCACAGATGAGTGGGCAGGTTGAGGTCTCTAATCGTGAGATCAAGTCCATATTAGCAATTACTGTGAATGCCAACAAGATAGATTGGTCAAGAAAGTTAGATGATTCTCTTTAGTACTATCAGATAGCTTTTAAAACCCCTTTAGGTACAGCTCTGTATCAGCTAGTATGTCAAAAGGCACGTCACTTGCCTGTCAAACTTAAACACAAGGCACTATGGGCATTGAAAAAATTGAATTTTGAGTGGAGTAGTGCCCAAAGTTTGAGGATGATCAAGGTAAATGGGTTGGATAAATTTTGACTCCAAGCTTAAGAGAGTTCAGCTTTGTATAAGGAGAAAATGAAGTTGTATCATGTCAAAAATATTGAGAAAGAGTGTTTGATCTTGGTAATATAGTCCTGTTGTATAATTCAAGACTTTAGTTGTTTACTAGCAAGTTGAAGTCTAGGTGGTACGTACCATTCACTCTGCTTAGAGTATTTCTGTATGGTTCTATTGAGTTGAAGCGATATGGTGAAGTGTTATTTAACATGAACAGGCAATTTGTTATGCACTATATGGGAAACACTATGAAGTGAAAGTTTATGTTGATGTAAGCCTCGACAAAGTTTGAGTAGCCAAGGCAATCGTTCCATGCCGCGATGTGAAATCAGGTGATTCATGGATGGAAATCCATGGGCTTGTTAGTAAAGTATGAGTATCCAACATAACCACGTTGTACCACAATGTTAAATCAAGTGGGTTTAGAGGGAACCCAATTTGTTAGTGTTCACTTTGTTCATTTTTTAGGTTTAAAGCATTGGAAAACACATGGAACCTAGTAAAACTTGCAAAATTTAGGCAAGTCCAGGTAAGTGAACTTATGGACCAACTTACGGGGATCGTAAGTCCTACCTACACTAGGTAAGTGGTGCTATAGGTGTCAAAGTAAAAATCTGATGATTTTGGAACCTCTGAAGTTATACTTAAGAATCCACTTATGTACTTACAACCCTGTAAGGGGGGTCGTTAAAATTAGAACTCTAAAATATTGATTTTATGATAGGAAGGCTCTTTCTTAAGGTCCCGAGGCACCCAATCTCATTTCGGCCTATTGGTCTAAACATTAAGAAAATGGAAATTGGGTGTGGGACACATATTTTGTCAAAAAACCTCGGATGGAAATTTCAACTTTGCCATTGAGTTTGGAACGTCAAATTTTGTGTGGGTACATAGTTCGTTTGCATATAAAGGAGTCCTGATTAACTCCAAGTCTACTATTTTTATCTCGTGCATCACAATTTCTAGCCAAGGGTCGCTCACAATATCCTTGGCAGGCCCCAAGTGCTGCGATCGCGATTATCTAGTGCAGCCACAAGATGTGGCAATCACAAATGTCGGGTCATGATCGTGGGACCCAATTACCTAGGATAGGTATAAATAGGTTGTTTTAGCCCAATTTTGCTCATTCTTCACTCATCCTCTTGAGACTAAATCTCTAAATAGTGAGATAACTAGGGATTGAAGCTTTTGTATGATCTGGAAAGATTGACTAACGTTTATTTCTTGATTCTCCTTCAGATTTGAGGTAAGATTCCTCAAGATTCATGGTTGATTTTTCCATTTCTCGACCAAAAATCCCAAAATCTTGGGGGCTTGATTTTAGCCCCAAATTAGCTCAGAATTCACCCATTTTGTAGGGTAATGATTCCTTGAGCATATAGGAACGCTGAGTTGGTTTTAAAAATATGATTTTTTGGAAATGAGACCCATATGGGATTTTGGAAAATTTTTGGATCCGAAGCATGATAGTGCAATATGGGTATCATTATTGTCATATTAATCAGTCGAATGTAATTTTGATAGCCTTTCATCTTTTGGAAGCTTGTTAGAGGCAAAACTGGTAATTTAGCGGATCATTGAGCTTTCTTTGGTATCGAGATAGGCTAGGTTTTGCCCCTTGTTAGATTGAGCTAATTCATAGTATGTTTGTGATATTGTGTTAGATTTTGGATGAGTATTAGGTGTTGGTATAATGAATTGTAATACTTAGGTTAGTTGAACTATTTAGGCTATTCGGGAATCATACTTTGACATAATTGACCTAGTTTCTTATATTTTAGTGAGTTTTCTATCTTAGGGATGTTTGATGCTTGTCTAACATCTAAAAGTAGATTTAGATACCTTAATCCTAGTTCGGGTAGAATTTACCTAAAATTTAATTTGGGGATTAGAAGTGGGCCCTTTAACCATCTTAGGCTAAGACGCGTGCCAACTTTTTAAAATATTTATATGCTAAATTAGTATCTTAGAAATGCTTATGGTGGTAACATTAAGAAACTTGGATTCTTGATGGATATGTGTATTGATGTAAGGGTTGATGCCTATTAATTATGCTATTACTTAGGTTACTGATGATACTATTGATTATGTTGATAAATTTATAATTATTGGTTCTAGTCAAAAGTATAATTATGACCTTATGATATATTCATCAGTTCAAGTCTGAATTTTGATTGTATATTTACCAGTTCAAGTTTGGCTATTAATGGTATATTTTCCAGTTCATGTACGGCTATTGATTATATATTTACATGTTCAAGTCTAGCTATTGATTATTTATTTGCCGGTTCAATCTGTCTATTGATTATATATTTACTAGTTCAAGTTCGGCTATTGATTATATATTTAACAATTCAAGTATGATTATTGATTAAATATATTTACCGATTTGAGTCCGAATATATAGATTATGTTATGATGTTACTTATTATGATATGATGACATTGGGGTGTGAGATTGATAACCTAGCTATGTCAAAAATAAGGAAATGGTTATGATATGGTATGATATAAATGGATTCTAGTGAAATAATGATAAGTTGATAAGTGTTGATTACTTGGCAAATGATGAATATGGATAAGCGATGGCTATATTGTGGCATGACTTAGATGAATTACAATTTTCTTATGAGAGTTTATAAATGATGGTGGTGGGTTATGCTATCTTGTTTGTATATTCTAGGATATGGGGGCTTGCGATGGGTTATTTACTTTTCCACACTTATTGGCATATGGATGCCAATTTTGTAGTTATGTTTGTGTATTGTGATGCTTTATGTTATGTTATGCTATTATTTAAGTTCAATTACTTATTTATGCACAATGATGTTGGCGTTGATTCAAATTCGTTTCCTTACCTTGACTTAGCTATATTATCTTGCATTCTATCATACTTATATTAGGATTTAGCTCAGTCGATAGATAATGGCTACTGAGTATCCATTTTATGGTACTCATACTGTACTCTTATACGTTTTTGGTGAAGATTTATGTACTAGCCACCATCGATAGACATTCATGCTATGTTGATACCTGAAGATAGGGTGAGCTCTTAGAGTCGAAGTCACTTATTTTCTTCTATCTTTTATGTCTTGTCTTTAGTTTTAAGACAAAATTATGTTGACTATTTTAAGACTTGGGTTGCATCATTAGTATTACTAAGTGTTCTTGTACTGGCTTTACAGTTTGTGGGATGATATCTATCTTGAATATCTTTATTTATTTCAAATGTTATGCTTATTATAAGTTGTGTTATTGATTTTCGCCTATGTTGTTCCACAAAGTTAACCTATTTCACTTAGCTTTGGGTTATAATTACCTTACCTACTAGCGGGATTTGGTAGCTTCCATCATGTCCTGTAAATTGGGTCATGACAAAAGGGGAGATAATGAAGGTAGTGCTGTATTTTTTGACAAAATTTGGGTGTATTATAGCTCAGTTTAAACTGTGTTCAACCTCATTGGACAAAATACTTACATGGGATAGAGATGCACTGGTTTCCATCCTTGTTGCTACATATGATATTGATTTTGGGGCATTTATTTGGTAGGAGATTAATGTTAGAGTGTTCGGTGAGACCACTACTCTCTCTTTCCCTTATCTTATCTAGTTATTATATGATGTAACCAGTATGTTGACTATTCTGGATATTGACCATAGCATTGAATGGACGAGCACTGCAGATATTAGTTTGATCAAGGATTCGAAAAACCCTATCCTTGTATAGAGAGCACAACCATCTCCTATTGTTATTCTGGTCCATTTCGAGGGACCTTTAGTTCCAATTAAGCCTGTTGAGAGGCCGTACATTAGTATTGATATTAAGATGGCAGAGTAGGGATTTGAGACTGATATTGCTACAGGTGGGGAAGGGGCTTTTATTATATCAACGTCAACCCCAACTTCCACTTTTAAGCTGACTAGGGCATCCACTTTGTCCCCTTGCCCCACAGTTGATAGTTTGGGTAGCGTACCGTATGAGTTCTTATAGTGTTGAGTACCAGGATGAGGTGACAGCTCACCTTACTCAGACAGAGTCTCACTGCACTTTACAGATAGAACCAACCTTGGGTCTCATCTACACTTGAGAATACTAAGTTTCAATTTGAGGCAAGGATAAGGGCTGCGATGGCATATTATACGAGGGTACTTCATGCTTGGATTGATAGCTTTGAGGCTAGGATGACTGCACTATTGAGTGAGGTCTAATTTCCTAATTTGTCTAGCTTCCATGAGGAGATGGCTACATTATGTGCTGAGGTGCGATCACTAGCAGAGAGAGAAGTTCCAATCATTCCTCTAGTCATCCCATTTTTTACACAGCCATTGCCTCCACCTTCTCCCCTGAGATTTGATTTATTTAAGGACGATGATATGGTCTCAGTTGTTGGAACCAAGAGAGGTCGATAGGAGGAGCTATAAGACCCTACTATACCATTTGATTAGGCCCTGAAAAGGTTACCCATAAATTCTAGGGTGTCCCATATAGTTGATGAGCAAAGATGAGCCGAGATAGCAACAAGCATATCTTCTTGTTGGCCTCTCCACCAACTCCGCTGGATTAGCCACGAGATGCCCCAGATGTCAGTAAGTATACTATGAATTCCTAGAGTATCCTAGGTATCTCTTCATTCCCTTGTTTTATATTATCGTTATGCACTGGGGATAATGCATAGTTTTTAGTTGGGGGTTAGATGTACTACAATCGAGTGTTTTTCTTACCATATTTCTTTTCCCGTCGGCTATGATATCATAGTAGAACTGACATGTCTAGGTTTTTATCGTGTTTATATCAAATATGCGTTATTTTTTATTTGGGTTTAATTAGGAGAAAAATTAGGAACATAATGACAGTTAACATATTCTCTTTTCTTTTAAGTGTTTATGAAAAAATTGATACCCTTCCAAAAAGACTTTACAAACTGTGTGATATGATTATATATGTTACTTCGGTGAATCTGTTTAAGACATTAGGGATTAAGGTAAAAATAATCATAGCTTAGCATTTGCATGAACTGGAAAGTAGTAGTTGGTAATATAACCTTGTACCGTGTGTGAGTGAGATACTTAGTTCTTTTTGTGCATTTAATCCAAAACTTGTCTGATTAGTCCTTCCTAGGTTATAGGGTAGTTGGTTAGGACGTGATTATAGACAATTTTTGAATTTAGTCCACTCTTATCCTAAATGATGATCCAAATGTGAATAAGTATCCCTTTATTCTTGAATTTGAGCCTATATTGACCTATTTCATTGTTTTCACCTTTCACATTCCCAAAGTCGATTACAATGAACCTAGTTTGTCCTTGATCCCTCCTTGGATATTGTGCACCTCAACTCAGGAAAATTGCCTAAGTTGAGAGTGGCTATCATAGGAGTGCATAGCTAGAACTGGATATGAAGAAGGTTTTTAATAAGTGAAAATAAAGTTGGGTTGGGTGTGGTAAAAATAAAAAAATTAGAAAAAGAGAAAAACAAAAAGAAAGAACATCAAAAATAAAAATAAACAAGAGAATAAAAGAAACTACACCTAACTTGAATAAGCAATAATTGAGAAAAGGGAGAAATAAGGGAGGAATAAAAGATAAATTATGGTTGAAAAGTGGACCTTAAATGTAATTGTATCATCAAGGAGGATAGTCACTAGTTTCCAAATGTACCATACTAGCCCCCAAGCCTACATTATAAGACGAATAAAGTCCAGTAGTGATCCTAGATTGATTGTCTGAAAAACTAAGATACAGAAAATAATGGCAAGCTTATGGTATTCTAAGAACATTGATTAGAACTTATTTCAAAGGTGTGATCTTCTCGTTACCATCTTTGTATTTACATGCATGATCATACTATATGATTGAGACTTCTTTCTGTGAGGGTACATGGGTTGTGTTGCTAGATGATTATCTGTTTGGTAATTGTATAATGTGCATTTACTTGATTATTTGTTGATAATGTAATAACATAGATTGATTCCTTTTTGTTGCATTATTATGTTACATAGATCCACACAGTAGTTTTGAAAAGTTGGAAATAGAAGGGGTAATATTTTTGAGCTAAAATTGAGTTGAATGCCGTAGGTACCTTAGGTTTCTATTGGTTAAGAATCTTCATGTTGTTTTGTTATTGTGTTTGTTATATGAAGGTATGCAAACATTCTAAATTAAACGTGTTTAATTTCCATGTTCTCATGACACGTTCGATGCTTAAAGTCGGAAAATATGCAAGTACTTAGGTCCATTTTGTTAGATATGATGCATTTTTGTGTTTGTTTTGCTAGAAACTAGGTTTTGGATTTGAAGAGAAGAAAAATAATGTAAAAGTGTAGTAGGAAAACTTATGGGTCCACTTAAAACCCATAAGTGGTACCTACGATGGTCTTAGGTCCTTACGTAGGTGTCAGAAACAAAGTTCTAAAAGTTGAAGATTTTTCTCGAAGAGTTACGACACCCAATTATGGGGTGTAATTCTACTTACGCTTATCATAAGTGCCTTCTTGGGTAGAGTTTTGCAGCTCTAAAGATTGTCTTACCCTTATGACCCACCTAAGAGTCCGTAAGTACCATTTATGGCTCGTAAGTGGATCCGTAAGTGGTACTGACCCAATTTTTCTTATTCATTTTGGTTAGGATTTTTAGGGTTCTAATGTATTCTATAAATACTATTTTTATATTTTTTTATTAGTTTACACACTCTTTACATTCACAACATTATATTGATTCTATGATTTGACTTTTGTTCTTGGAATACATGGTTCTTGGTTTTTACGGTTGTTTATTAATTTGAGATTTTGGGTTTTGTTCTTAAATTATTGTATGATTATTTGTATGATTTTCTTCTAGAATTAAATTGATGTTCTTGCCAACATGAGAGGCTAAACCACTTAACTAGTATTATGGGAACCCTAATGCACTAATGAAGTAGAGAAAGTGCAAAATCGTTCTTGATGAATATTCTTACAAGTATTGTGATATTCTTTGATATGATTGTTTTCTTTATGACGACCGACGTTAAAAACCTACCCTTATTTGATATTTACTTCATAAGAGGTGTATATTAGGAAAAGTAGTTCATGGTAGTAATTTGAGGCTACCAACCTCAGCTAATAACTTGACACTCAAAAGGTAATAGTTAATCTCGAATCCAGGATATGGGTTTGTAAGGAGACACTCTGAGACTCCCAAGTTAAAGAGTTGAATTAACCAATGGCATTCATAAAAAGGTTGGTGATCCTATCTTATCATATGATGCATCAAAGGCATTGGGGTAGTTGGGTAGAGCACGATAAGTCTACGGAGATAGGAAGTTAAGGGGAACACTGTAACGCCCTAAATCAGGTACCAGGAATGCTACACGGTGATCATGTCCCCGAAGGACCATAAGCTAACCCATGACTAATATCTATACCTTTATACTACATAAAATACTTTATAATGTAGAAACATGAACTGAAAGGTCATAAGGTTCAATATTGAACATGATCTGAATGATATAACATCTGTATGAGGTAATAGAATACCCAAAACAAAATTGAACATACTGAAGTCTCAAACATGATAGTCTAGAAAGCCTCTAACTAACTGAATTGCCTGAGTAAAAAGTTGATGGGACATGTACCCAACTAACCCCAACTAAAAAAAATTGATTAATGAGATAACATGGAAATAATCATGTCCTCGAAAGATATGGACTCACTTCTAACTCTGTTTGTGGACATCTGGAATCTACTGTTGCTCTGGAGCTTGTGTCTCTGAACCTATGGTATAAGACACCATAGCGCAAATGTGTCAGTACGTTGAATGAACTGGTATGAATGTGGGTAGGCTAAATGCATGGGGTTCATATGCATGAACAGTAATAATAACTGACTAACTATCATGAGCGTGAGAATATATGCATGAGACATAACAACTAACACTAATAGTGTGATAACATAATTACTGAATTTAAATATAACTTATAGTATGAGTGACTATATCTCACAGTCCTGAATCTGATGGAACTATCTAAGTTCCATACTGTATCTGACAGTTTTGAAATCTAAAAAACTATCTGAGTTCTATTACTGAGACTGATTGGCTGTATCTAAGAGTCCTGATTCTGTTACATGAAACTGTGGGAAGTAGTTATCTAACCGACATGCCCCTGATACACCATTATGGCTGAGCTTGGGTCTAATTTGTAACATCTAATTGGAAGGGTGTCAATACCGCACTATCAGTAAGGACAAGCTGTCGGCGACCCTCGTCTAATAGTCTCCCCTATACGAGAATGGTGGTACCCTTATCTGACAGTGATTATCTACCTCATCAACCCTCATCGGACAGTGTTGATGTCTCAACCTATGCTGGCTACATAGCTTTAAAATGTAAAGATGACCTCTAAGAATCACACCCTCATCTGATAGCGTGTGTTCCCATCCTTGGGTTCACTCGGTGCTAATTCCTACTCCCATCTGAATAGACTCTGTATCATGATTTACTGAACTGAACATGGGCTGAGTTACTGAATTCCAATGATTGATGGAATACTGCTGATATCTGACAACTGATTATGTTCATGAGATCATGGAGATTTCCTGAGTCATAAGACTATCTGAAGTCTAAGGATTCATAGCTTGACTGATAGTATCGTGAAAACATGACATGACTCTAGGCTGATAGCTACAAGTACCCCCAGGACTCGATAGAAGGAAAATGACAAAGCATAAATTCCTTTAATACATAATAATCACCATAATGCGTTTACTGAAGCATTTCATCAAAAATGTGATAGGCATAAGCTTGTACATACATGGGTTAGGAACTTTTCCTTCATTTAGACATTAAATCAAACGTATTATAGGCATGGTACAAGTAAACATCATTGTACGACAATTAAACATCATGGTCACATTCTAATTTCATCATTCAAGGGCTTAGTCATAGGTTTGCATGAATCTATATCTATAATAATTAAAACCACGTAGAAATTATCACCCAACATGGAGTAGAACTCAATTTCTCATTTATCAACATTAACAAGAACATCCCAATCATGAAATCATAAAGAAAATCCATAACTTGATGTTGGTAAAGGGATTCTTGGACTTCATGGATGAAAGGAGTCCATAAATGAACACTATGCATACCTTAGTTTGTGATTTCGTGAAGATTGACGGTGAAACCTTCTTGAAATTGGATCTTCTATGAAAACCCTAGCTTGTTCTTTAAAGAAACTTGAGAGAAAGTAGTATATTTTAGGTAAAAAGTGGCTGAATCATGTGTTAAAGGTCTTAAATAGGGGTGGGAAGTAGATCCTTTTAATCCTGGACGCGTCATTTATTTTTAGTAAAATTTTCCCAAACTGAACCCCTGGTGCGACACAGCGCTATCGCGTCGTGTCACTAGAATTTGACAATTGGGAAACTGAGGGATGGCGCGACTTGTCACCATCACGTTGCCCCTTCTTTTGTGACCTGAAACTTTGGCGCGACACGGAGGAAATCATGCTAAGACACTGGAAAAGGACAATTTTGAATTTGGGCCCTGGCGCGACGTGCCATAATTATGGACCCCTACTGAAATTTTCCAAATGCCATTTTCTCTTGTGGCGCAGCGCGCCATTGACTAAAATGGCATTATTTTACGATGGGAACTTGAAAAAGTTGCAACTTCTACTCGGTTATCGGATTTGGGTGAATCTTATATCGATGGAAAGCTTATTGAATTTCCCACATGACAAAAAAGTGAAAATCTTGAAAATTCCTCATGGAATAACCATCATTCAATTTAGAAGATAATACTAGACATTTATTAGATGAAATTAACTAGGAAAAGAAAAGGGTATTGCGATATCTCCCCCTTGAAAACATTCATCCTCAAATGAGACTAACTGAGAGGGGAGAAAAGACAACTGACATACATATTGAACATGAATAATTGGAATATGATCTCATGACTGAAATGACTAACAAACTGAACATATAATACTGAATATGCAAATCTGATACACGTGTAACTTATTCATGACTGAGTTTTTTAAAGAACTAAGTTTCTCACAATGTGAATGCATGTCTGATGCATAATTACATAACTAAACTGATATATACGTGCATGATAGAATATGTAATGGTACTTGATACCAAGTTTATAATGGGAACGCGAAAATAAAACTGCATACCAAGTTTGTGATGAACATTGAACATGAAACTGAGTAAGTTTAAGAAGAACTGCTACCTTTAGCTTGATTTGAGTTGGCGAAGAAGAGGTGAGGATACTTGGTACTCATGTCTTCCTTTACTTTCCAAGTAGCTCCCTCGATGGACTAATTTTTCCAAAGAACCTTAACTAGAGAAATTTCTTTATTCCTCAATCTATAGTCTAAGATTTCGATTGGAATCTCTTCATAAGAGAGAGTGTTCTGAACATCAATGCTATGAATAGGAACTATAACTGATGGGTCAGCTATACACTTCTTGAACAAAAAGACATGAAAGACTGGATAAACTGAGGCTAGATCTGAAGGCAATTCGAGCTCGTAGGCTACCTTGCCGAATCGACTGAGAATCTTGAAGGGACCGACATATCGGGGACTTAGTTTTCTTTTCTTGATGAACCACTTCACTCCCTTCATGGGAGAGATCTTTAGATAGACATAGTCAACAATCTTGAACTCAAGATCTTTTCTACGAATATCTGCATAAGACTTCTGTCGGCTATGAGCAACCTAGAGTCTTTCTCTGATCAACTGAACTTTTTCTAAGGCATCGAATGCCAAGTCAACACCTATGACTGAGGCCTCACTAACTTCGAATCAAACAATTGGAGATCTACATCTCCTACCATAGAGTGCTTCGAATGGAGACATCTGAATACTGGAATGATAACTGTTGTTGTATGCAAACTCAATCAATGGTAAGTGGTCATCCAAACTTTCCTTGAAAACAATTGCACACACCCTTAGCATATCTTCTAACATTTGAATGGTCCTTTCTGCTTGACCATATACAAATATAAACTTGGATACTAAGACCCTTTTGGAATGCTTTCCAGAAATAAGAGGTAAACTGGGTACCTCTGTCTGAGATAATGGACAACAGAACACCGTGCAATCTGACCAACTCATTGATATAGAGTTTGGTGTAATCGTCGACTGAATAAGAGGTATGAACTGGATGGAAATGTCCTGATTCGGTTATTCTCCCTATAATGACCCAGATTGAATCGTGTTGATGACGAGTTTGAGGCAAAGCCATCACGAAGTCCATGTTGACAACTTCCCACTTTCAAGTAGGAATACTGAACTCCTATATAGATCCACTCGGTTTCTAATGCTCTAACTTAACCTGCTGACATATAGAGCACTTAGCCACAAACTCTACAATCTTTATCTTTATCCCACTCCACCAATAGATTTCCCGTAAGTCGTGGTACATCTTTATGGCCCCTGGATGAATAGAGTAGTGCAAACCATGCGCTTCTATAATAATTTGCTACCTTAAGTCATCTATACCTGGAAAAGAGAGATGACCCTAACAATGAAAACACTATCTTCCCCTTGGGAGAAAGCCTCTATTTTTTTATCCTGAACTGAATCTTTCAACTTGACAGGGTTGGTATCTCTATCTTGCTTTTATTTCACCTCAGAAAATATAGATGATTCTGAACTACTTTGAACCCATATATCACCCTCATCTTTATTGACTAAGAAAATGCCTAGCCTGGCATGATGATGGATTTCCTGAGCTAACTTTTTCTTACTATCCTCAACATAAGAAACACTATCCATGGATAGTCTACTGAGAGAGTCGGCTACTACGTTGGCCATGCCCGAATGAGAAAGGATAATCATGTCATAATTTTTCATGAGCTCTAACCACCTTCTCCGACAAAGATTGAGGTCTTTTTGAGAAAAGACATACTGAAGACTCTTATGATCTGTGAATACATTTACATGAACTCCATAGTGATAATGCCTTCAAATCTTTAAGGAAAAGACTACGACTACTAACTCAAGATCATGAGTAGGATAATTTCTATCATAGGGTTTAAGCTGTCTGAAGGCGTAGGCTATGATCTTACTATGCTGCATGAGGACACAACCTAGACCCACTCAGGATACATCACAATACACTACGAACCCATCTAAACCATCTGGGAGAGCTAAGACTGGAGCTGAGGTGAGTTGAGTCTTCAACTCCTGAAAACTCTTCTCGCAAGGATCTGACCACTGAAACTTGACTTTTTTCGGAGTCAATCTAGACATACGGGATGCAATATAAGAAAATCCCTCAACAAACCATCTGTAATAGCCAGCGAAACCCAAGAAACTCCTAATATCCGATGGAGAGACTAGGAGAGGACAGTTTCTAACTGCTTTGGTCTTTTGAGGATCTATTTTAATGCCATCACCAGAAATGATGTGACCAATGAATGCTACTAACCTTAGCCACAATTTGCACTTACTGAATTTGGAAAATAGATGATGATCTCTGAGAGTCTGAAGTACTGTTCTGAGATGGTTTGCATGATCATACTCACTGCGGAAATAGACCAGAATATCATCTATGAAAACTATGATGAACATGTCCAAGCACTACTTGAATACATGATTCATCAAGTCCATAAAAGCGGTTGGGTCATTGGTAAGACCAAATGACATGACTAGGAATTCGAAATGACCATATCGAGTACGGAAAGCTATTTTTGAAATATCACATTCTCTGACTCTGAGCTGATGATAGCCAGATCTGAGGTCTGTCTTATAGAAATAACTGGCACCCTGAAGTTGATCAAATAAGTCATCGATACTGGGAAGAGGATACTTGTTCTTGACTATGACCTTATTAAGTTGAGGGTAGTCTACACAAATCCTAAGAGAACCATCTTTTTTGTGCACGAATAATACTGGCGCGCCCCACGGGGAAATATTGGGCCTGATGAATCCCTTATCTAAGAGATACTTGAATTATTCTTTCAATTCTCTAAGTTCTGCTGGTGTTGTTCTGTATGGAAGAATACATATAGGCTAAGTATCTAGAAAAAGATCAATGCCAAAGTCTATTTCCCTGTTGGGAGAAGTTCCTGGAAGATCTTCAAGAAAGACATCTGAATATTCACCTACAAATGGAACTGATTCAAGGTTGGGAGTTTCGAAACTAGTGTCTTTAACTCAAACAAGATGATAGACACATCATTTGGATATTAGTTTTAGCACCCAAAGGTAGGATACAAGCTGACCTCTGAACGCTGAAGTACTACCCTTCCACTCAAGGATGGGTTCATTCAAAAACTAAAAATGGACTATTCTATTTCTGCAGTCGACTGTGGCATAGCAGGAATGAAGCCAATCTATGCCAAGAATGACATCAAAATCAGTCATCTCTAATGTGACTAAGTCTGCTAAAGTGACTTTTTGAAATATCATAATCGGGCAGTTCCTGTACACCCGCTGGGCTATGATGATTTTACCCACTGGGTGGACACTGAAAAGGGCTCTTCTAGGATTTCAGGAATGATTTCAAAATCGCCTGCTATATAGGGAGTAACAAAAGATAAAGAAGCTCCTATATCTAGCATCTCCTAGATCTAGCAAATCATAAACTTGCATATAAAAGATCTATAATGTACCAGTAACTACATCAGGAGAATTTTCCTGATCCTGTCAGGATTGAAGAGCACAGAGATGATTTAGGCATTTTCCATTAGTAGCATTGGTGGTGGCACCCTGATGATTTAGGCGAAGGACTAAGCTGAGGAGCAGAGATAACTCTGATAACCTAACTGGGGGCAGTCTCTAACTCTGTGGTCTCGCTTGCCATAACCGAAAAAGATATCGCTGTCAGCTCTGCACACACCCTTATGGTTCTTACCACATGTCTGACAAAAGGGATTAGTTCGGGCACTACTAACACTGCCCTGAGACTTAGAGCATAGAACTCTATCTTTGTTACCCTCTATGAACTTAGAAACTAGAGCACTGGCTGATGAAGGAGCTGGAACTGATGACTTAGGATGAATCTAAGAGTGATTGCCTCCCTTTGACTTAGGTTGACTAAAATTAAAGCTACCTATACTAGCTTTCTTATTCTGCTTCTCCCTCTACTTAATCTTCTGCTCCTCTATCTGCTGAGCATGAGTCATGAGCCTAGATAAAGTTATGTTACTATTCACATTACAGATCTACACTCATTAACCACACTATTATTCACCCCTGAAGTAAACTTACTCATCTTGGATCTGATGTCTGCAACCACATGAGGGGCATATTTGGTTGGCTAATTGAGTAAACTTAAGAGAATACTCTTTCACCATCATATTTCCCTGCCTAAGGTTATTGAATTCTAGCACCGTATCCTTCTTAAGCTCTTGGGGAAAGAATTTGTCTAAGAATGCAGTGACAAACTCCTCCTACTCTATAGGACCTACATCATCTGACCTCTCTGACTTTTACTGTTTGAACCAAGTATAAACCACATCCTATAACTAATATTCAACTAGCTCAGCACTCTCTACAGTAGCCACCCCCATGATGTCTGTCACCTTCTGAACCTGATCAATGAATTCCTGAGGGTTCTCATCTACCTTAGACCCGAGGAAGGATGGAGGATTCATTCGGGTGAAGTCTCGAATCCTAGATGTGGCTAAATTGACCACACTAGGTTGGCTAGAATGACTGTTAGACGTTCATTTTGAGCGGTAACTGATAAAGCAAGAGTAGTGAATGCAGCCCTGAACTACGCATAAGAAACATGATCGCCTAAAGGATCTTCGGGATGGGAGCTAACTGATTTCCGTTTCTTCTTTTAGGAGGCATGCTCTGTAGAAGAAAGGGATAAATGGATTAGACTAAGAGATTGACTTGAGATTATTCTCTCTGGCATGACATGAATACCGAAAAAAGGGAAACTATTCCTAAAATATCATATAGCCTCTTGCACATATATGTGGCGCATAACACACCCATGTACAAGATTTTACTAGATGTGGCTTTCAGACTTCCTAGGACTCTATTATAACTTAGGCTCTGATGCCAAGATTGTAACGCCCCAAATCTGGTACCTTGAATGCTACACGGTGCTCATGACCCCGAAGGACTATAAGCTAACCCATGACTGATATCTATACCTATATACAGCATAAAATACTTTATAATGCAGAAACATAAACTAAAAGGCCATAAGGTTCAATATTGAACATGATCTGAATGATATAACATCTGTGTGGGTTAATAGAATACCCAAAACAAAACTGAACATACTGAAGTTTGAAACATGAGAGTCTAGAAGGCCTCTAACTAACTGAACTGACTGAGAAGGAGTTGATGGGACATGTCCCCAACTAACTTCAACTAAAAAAATTGATTAATGAGATAATAGGGAAATAATTATATCCTCGAAAGATGAGGACACACTTCTAACTCTATCTGTAGATATCTAGAATCTACTGTTGCTCTGGAGCTTATGTCTTTGAACCTATAGTATTAGACACCATAGTGCGAATGTGTCAGTACTTTGAATGTACTGATATGCATGTGAGGTAGGCTAAATGCATAGGGTTCATATACATGAACAATAATAATAATTGACTAACTATCATGAGCGTGAGAATACATGCATGAGACATAATAACTGACACTAATACTGTGATAACGTGATTACTTAATTTGAATATAACTGATAACATGAGTAACTTGCTTGAATACATATTAATTACCATAATGCATTTACTGAAGTATTTCATCATACATGTGATAGGCATAAGCTTGTACATATATGAGAATTTCATTACAACATGCTAGTTAGGCACTTTTCCTTCATTTAGGAATTAAATGAAACATATTGTAGGCATGGTATATGTAAACATCATTGTACAACAATTAAACATCATAGTTACATTCTAATTTCATCACTTAAGGGTTTAGTCATAGGTTTGCACGAATCTATATCTATAATAATTAAACCCACATAGAAATTATCCCCCAACATGGAGTAGAATTCAATTTCTCATTTATCAACATAAACAAGAACAACCCAAAAATGAAATCATAAAGCAAATCCATAACTTGAAGTTGGAAAAGGGTTTCTTGAACTTCATGGATGAAAAGAGTCCATGAATGAACACTATGCATACCTTAGTTTGTGATTTCATGAGGATTGATGGTGAACCTTCTTGAAATTAGATCTTCTATGAAAACCCTAGCTTTTTCTTGAGAGAAACTTGAGAGAAACTAGTATATTTTGGGTGAAAAGTGCCTGAATCACATGTTAAAGGGCTTAAATAGGGATGGGAAGTTGATCCTTTTAACCCTGGGTGCATCATTTAATTTCAGTAAAATTTTCTCAAACTGAACCCCTAGCGCGATGCAGCGCTATCTTGCCGTGTCACTAGAATTTGAAAATTGGGAAATTGAGGGATGGCGCGACGTGTAGCCATCATGTTTCCCTCTTTTGTGACCTAGAACTTTGGCACAATGTGGATGAAATTGTGCTAAGACACTGGAAAAGGACAATTTTGAATTTGTGCCTTGGAGCGATGCGCCATAATCGCAGACCCCTACTTGAATTTTCCAAATTCTATTTCCTCTTGTGGCGTGGCATTCCACTGACTAATATGGCGCTGTTTTAAGATGGGAACAAGAAATAGTCGTAACTTCTAAAATTATCTAGGAAAAGTATGGGGTATTGCAATATATCCCCCTTGAGAAATTCATCCTCGAATGAGACTGACTAAGAGAGGAAAAAAGACAAATGACATACATATTGAACATGAATAATTGGAACATGATCTCATAACTGATATGACTAACAAGATGAACATATAATACTGAACATGATATCTGATACATGTGTAACTGATTCATATTGCATGACTGAGTTTTCTGAAGAACTAAGTTTCTCACAATGAGAATGCATGTCTGATGCATAACTACATATCTGAACTGATACATGCGTGCATGACTGAATATGTAATGGTACTTGATACCAAGTTTATAATGGGAACGTGAGCATGAAACTGCATACCAAGTTTGTGATGAACACTGAAAATGAAACTGAGTAAGCTTAAGGAGAACTGCTACCTTGAGCTTGATCTGAGTTGGCGAAGAAGAGGTGAGGGTACTTGGTATGCATGTCTGCCTATGCTTCCCAAGTAGCTCCCTTAACAGACTGATTTGGCCAAAAAACCTTAACATGAGGGACTTCTTTGTTCCTCAATCTATGAGTTTGATAGTCTAAGATTTTGACTGGAATCTCTTCATAAGAAAGAGTGTTCTGAACATCAATGATCTGAATAGGGACTACAACTGATGGGTAACCTATGCACCTCTTAAGCAAAGAGACATGAAAGACTGGATAAAATGAGGCTAGATCTAAAGGCAATTTGAGCTCCTAAGATACCTTGACAATTCGATCGAGAATTTTGAAGGGACCGACATATCGGGGAATAAGTTTTCTTTTCTTGCTGAACCACTTCACTCCCTTCATGGGAGAGATATTTAGATAGACATAGTCACTAATATTGAACTCTAGATCTTTTCTATGAACATCTGAATAAGACTTCTGTCGGCTCTGAGCAGCCCAAAGTCTTTCTCTGATCAACTGGACACTTTCTAAGGCATTGAATACCAAGTCAGAACCTATGACTGAGACCTCACTAACTTCAAACCAACCAATTAGAGATCTATATATCCTACCATAGAGAGCTTCGAATGGAGCTATCTGAATACTAGAATGATAGTTGTTATTGTATGCAAACTCAATCAAAGGTAAGTGGTCATCCAAACTTCCCTTAAAATCGATTGTGCATGCCCTTAGTATATCTTCTAACGTCTGAATGGTCCTTTCATCTTGACCATCTATCTGAGGATGAATAGTTTTACTAAGATGAACTTGGGTACTAAGACCCTTTTGGAATGCTTTACAGAAATGAGAGGTGAACTGGGTACCTCTGTCTGAGATAATGGATAATGGAATACTATGCAATCTGACCAAATCTTTGATGTAGAGTTTGGCCAAATCCTCAACTGAATATGAGGTATGAAGTGGAAGAAAATATGTTGATTCAGTTATTCTATCTACAGCGACCCAGACTGAATCATGTTGATGACGAGTTTGAGGCAAACCCGTCACGAAGTCCATGTTGACAACTTTCTACTTCCAAGTAGGAATACTGAACTCCTTCATAGATCCACTAGGCTTCTAATGCTCTATCTTAACCTGCTGACATGTAAAGCACTTAGCCACAAACTCTGCAACGTCTCTCTTTATTCCACTTCACCATTAGATTTCCCGCAAGTCGTGGTACATTTTTGTGGCCCATTGATGAATAGAGTAGTGCGCACCATGCGTTTCTGCAAAAATTCACTACCTTAAGTCATCTACACCTGGTACACAGAGACGACCTTGACAATAAAGAGCACTATCTCCCCCTTGGGAGAAAGCCTCTATTTTTTAATCATGAACTGACTCTTTCAACTTGACAAGGCTGGGATCTGTATCTTACTTTTCTTTCACCTTGGAAGCTAGAGATGATTCTGAACTACTCTGATCCCATATATCACCCTCATCTATATCAACTAAGCGAACGCCTAGCTTGGCAAGCTGATGGACTTCCTGAGCTAACTTCTTCTTACTGTCCTCAACATGAGAAACACTACCCATGGATAGTCTACTGAGAGCGTCGGACACTACGTTGTCCTTTCTCGAATGATAAAGGACGCTCATGTTGTAATCGTTTATGAGCTCTAACCACCTTCTCTGATGAAGATTGAGATCTTTCTGAGAAAAGATATACTAAAAACTCTTATGATCTGTGAAGACATCTATATGAACTCCGTAGAGATAATGCCTCTAAATCTTCAAGGCAAAGACTATGGTTGCTAACTCAAGATCATGAGCAAGATAATACCTCTCATGGGGTTTAAGCTATCTGGAGGAGTAGGCTATAACCTTACTATTCTGCATGAGGAAACAACCTAGACCCACTCTAGATGCATCACAGTACACTACTAACCTATCTGAACTATCTGGGAGAGCTAAGACTAGAGTTGAGGTGAGTCGAGTCTTCAACTCCTGAAAACTCTTCTCACAAGGATCTGATCACTGAAACTTGACTTTCTTCTGAGTCAATCTAGACATAGGGGATGCAGTAGAAGAAAATCCCTCAACAAACTATCCATAATAGCTATCCAAACACAAGAAAATCCTAATATCTGATCGAGAGATAAGGCAAGTACAGTTTCTTATTGCTTCATTCTTTTGACGATCTACTCTAATGCCATCACCGAAAATGATGTGACCAAGGATGCTACTGACCTTATCCAAAATTCACAATTACTGAATTTTGCAAATAGCTGATGATCTTTGAGAGTCTGAAGTACTGTTCTAAGATGGTTTGCATAATCATGCTCTCTACAGGAATAGACCAGAATATCATCTATGAAGACTATGACGAACATGTCCAAGTACTACTTGAACACATGGTTCATCAAGTCCATGAAAGCGGCTGGGGTATTGGTAAGTTGAAATGACATGACTAGGAATTTAAAGTGACCATATCGAGTACGAAAAGCTATTTTCGGAATGTCACATTCTCTAACTCTGAGCTGATGATAATCGAATATGAGGTATATCTTGGAGAAATAACTGGAACACTAAATTTGATCAAACAAGTCATCGATTCTGGGAAGAGGACACTTGTTCTTGACCGTTACTTTATTAATTTGACGGTAGTCTACACACATCCTAAGAGAACCATCTTTCTTATGCACGAATAATGCTGGAGCTCCCCACGGGGAAACACTAGGCCTGATGAATCCCTTATCTAAGAGATACTTCAATTTTTCTTTCAGTTCTCTTAGTTCTACTGGTGCCATTTCGTATGGTGGAATATATAGGCTGAGTATTTGGAAGAAGATCAATGCTGAAGTCTATTTCCCTTTCGGGGGAATTCTTGGAAGATCTTCAAGAAAGACATCTGAATATTCACCTACAACTGGAACTGATTCAAGGATGGGAGTTTTAGAACTAGTGTCCTTAACTCAAACAAGTTGATAAACACATCCATTAGATATCATTTTTCATGCCCGAAGGTAGGTAACATGCAGACCTCTGAACGCTAAAGTACTACCCTTCCACTAAAGGACGCGTTCATTCAGAAACTAAAACTAGACTATTCTATTTCTACAGTTGACTGTGGCATAGCAAAAATGAAGCCAATCCATGCCGAGAATGACATCAAAATCAGTTATCTCCAATTCGACTAAGTCTGCTAAAGTAAATTTCTGAAATATCATAATCGGGCAGTTCCTGTATACCCACAGGGCTATGATGATTTTACCCATTGGGGTAGAGACTGAAAAGGGCTCTGCTAGGATTTCAGGGCTGATTTTGAAATTGCCTGCTATATAGGGAGTAACAAAAGACAAAGAATCTCCTTGATCTGGAAAAGAATAAACTTACATATGAAAGATCTGTAATGTTCCAGTAACTACATCAGGAGAATTTTCCTTATCCTGTCAGGACTGAAGAGCATAGAGACGATTTGTCCATTGCCTGCTAGTAGCATTGATGGTGGCACCTTGCTAATTTGGGCAATCGGACTGAGCTGAGGAACGGAGATGACTCTGATAACCTAACTGAGGTCTGTCTCTAACTTTGTGGTCTAGCTTGCCATAACTGAAACAAACATCACTTCCAGCTCTGCACACACCCTTGTGGTTTTTACCACAAGTCTGACAAAAGGGATTAGTTCGGGCACTGCTAACACTGCCCTGAGACTTAGAGCATATAGCTCTATCTTTGTTACCCTCTTTGAACTTAGAAACTAGAGCACTGGCTGACGAAGAAGCTGGAACTGATGACTTAGGATGAATCTAAGAGCGATTGCCTCTCTCTGACTTAGGCTGACTAAAATTAAAGCTACCTATCCTAGCTCTCTTATTCTGCTTCTCTCTCTGCTAAATCTTCTACTCCTCAGTCATGAGCCTAGATAAATTCATGTTACTTTTCAACATTGGGGATCTACACTCATTAACCATGCTATCATTTACCCCTGAAGCGAACTTACTCATCTTGGATCTGCTGTCTGCGACCACATGAGGGGCATATTTGGCTAAGTGAGTAAACGTAAGAGAATACTCTTTCACCGTCATATTGCCCTGCCTAAGGTTGATGAATTCTAGCACCTTTGCCTCCCTAAGCTCTTAGGTAAAGAATCTGTCTAAGAATGCAGTGACAAACTCCTCCCACTCTATAGGACCTGAATTATCTGACCTCTTTGACTTCCACTGTTTGAACTAAGTATGAGCCACATATTGCAACTAATATGTAGCTAGCTCAACACTCTCAACAGTAGTCACCCCCATGATGTCTGTCACCTTATGAACCCGGTCAATGAATTTTTGAGGGTCCTCATCTACCTTAGACCTGAGAAAGAATGAAGGATTCATTCGGGTGAAGTCCCAAATTCTAGCTGTGGCTAAATTGGCCGGAACGATACTGGCTATTCATTTTGAGCGGCAACTAACTGAGCAAAAGTAGTGAATGCAGCCTTGAACTATGCATGAGAAATATGATCACCCAAAGGATCTTTGGGCTGGGGCGCTGACTGATTTCCGTTTCTTCTTTTAGGAGGCATATTTTGTAGAAGGGAGAATTTGAATAAACTGAGAGATTGAATTATGATTATGCTCACTGGCATGACATGAATACCGAAAGAAGGAAAACTGTTTCTAAAAAGAACTAATTAATAAGATAATAAGGAAATAATTATATTCTCAAAAGATGAGGACTCACTTCTAACTCTATCTGTGGATATCAAGAATCTACTGTTGATCTGGAGCTCGTGTATCTGAACCTATGGTATAACACACCATAGCACAAATGCATCAGTACTTTGAATATACTGGTATGCATGTGAGGTAGGCTAAATGCTTGGAATTCATATGCATGAAAAATAATAATAACTGACTAACTATCATGACCGTGAGAATACATGCATGAGACATAACAACTGACCCTAATACTATGTTAACATGATTACTGAATCTTTATATAACTGATAACATAAGTGACTATATCTGACAGTCCAGAATCTGATGGAATAATTTGAGTTCTGTACTATATCTGAGTTGATTATACTGGCAGTGCTGACATCTGAAAAACTATCTGAGTTCTATTACTAAGACTGATTGACTATATCTAAAAGTCTAGATTTTGTAACATGAAACTGTGGGAAGTAGTTATCTAACTGACATGCCCCTAATACGCCATTATTGCTGAATTGGGGTCTAATCTGTAACCCCAATTAGAAGGGTGTCAATACCGCGCCACCGGTAAGGACAAGATGTGGGCAACCCTCATCTGATAGTTTATCCTATATGAGAATGGTAAGGCCCTTATCTGACAGTGCTTATCCACCTCATCAACCCTCATCGAAAAATATTGATATCTCAACTTATGCTGGCTACATAATTCTGGAATTCAAGGATGACCTTTAAGAATCACACCCTCATCTGATAGTATGTGTTCCCATACTTGGTTTCACTCAGTGCTAATTCCTACTCCCATCTGAATAGACCCTGAATCATGATTTACTGAACTGAACATAGGCTGAGTTACTGAATTTCGTTGACTGACAGAATACTACTGATATCTAATAACTAACTAAGTTCATGAGATCATGGAGATTTCCTAAGTCATAAGACTATCTGAAGTCTAAGGATTCATAGCTTGACTTAGAGTATCGTGAAAACATGACATGTCTCTAGGAACACAGCTAATATTTCGGGTACAAGTACCCCGAGGACTCGATAGAAGAAAACTGACAAAGCATGACTTGCTTGAATACATAATAATCACCATAATGCATTTACTGAAGTATTTCATCAAATATGTGACAGGCATAAGCTTGTACATATATGGGGATTTCATGAAATCATGCTAGTTAGGCACTTTTCCTTCATTTAGGCATTAAATCAAACATATTGTAGGCATGGTACATGTAAACATCATTGTACAACCATTAAACATCTTGGTCACATTCTAATTTCATCATTCAAGGGCTTAGTCATAGGTTTACATGAATCTATATCTATAATAATTAAACCCACATAGAAATTATCACCCAACATAGAGTAGAATTTAATTTCTCATTTATCAACATGAACAAGAACAACCCAAAAATGAAATCATAAAGAAAATTCATAACTTGAAGTTGGAAAAGGGATTCTTAGAATTTCGACCACTTCAGCATATTTATGAGAGATATTTGGCCTATTCCCAGTGGTTTAGACACTAATCACTTTTGGGTTACTGTATTTGACATCAACCACATTATACTTCTTGGAGGTGTAGTTTGAACAACAATAACTTTTGATGCCGTTGTTGGGGACTATGGTTGTGGATTGATTTACAGGGCTTGTTGAAATTGTTGGTTTTACTTTTCTGTTTTACTTAGTGTATACGTCGGTCTATGACCAATAGTAGGAGTCAAGAAAACCCTTTGATCCCACCTGATCCAGATCTTGAAAGAACCTATGACAGAATTGAAGGATGTCATAACACCATGTTATGAACCGATATAGGGACTGGACGTGACGGATATCTCAATTTCATTGTGGACCGGAGACCACCACCTTTGCCTAGTCAAACAGAACATAGTATAACTACAACAAAAAAAGTCAAAACATGTAACAAAATAGAATACCAATTAATCGAAGGAATATAAGATTGTCACAAACCAATCCAAAACCACAGTAGTCCACAAAGTCTCTAAAAAGACCAAAACCAATCTAAGTCGAGACATGCCCCTGACGATAGCCATCAAAAATCATGAGAAATCATCTATGACGCAAATAAACCAAGATGTAATAGCCTCCAAGAAGAAGGAGGCCCAGAACTTCAAGATAACTCATGAACAGTCTAAGATCATGTGTCACTGTGCAAAAAAAGATGAAGTGTCTTCGTGTCCTACATCATGTGGGTATACAACGTTTGGATCTTAGCGGGTTGAGATCTAGCATGTAACTCAAGGAATAGGGTAAAATAATGTCATGATCAACAGTTAAAAATCATTCAAAATCAAGGCACACAACCATATGCAAATACATATACATATATATATATATCACATGCTGGGGTAGGGAAATTGTCTTAGAATGAACTTTAAGACCTTAACCTAAACTTTGTAGCTCAACTGTCATAAGAAGGCACCTATGGGATATATGGTTCAGCTCTTCCCCAGGCCCTAATGCATATAGGCGCACGAACCAGAGAATAATCATATGTACATATGTACCGTGGGGGACTTGAACCTCCTGGTCATATATGAAGGGTGACTTAAGCACCGATTCATTTAACATGGGGGACTCAAACCACACAATTATTTAATAAAGGGGACTCGAACCACCCGTGTCGGAAAATCCGGTTTCTAGTATTGGTCCCTCGGGACCTCCACTTTCATAGCCCAATGACACAACCCCCTTTAAGACTAATTAAAACACTTTTGACTCATTCCCATTCATTGAACCAATTCATTTATTAAGACATACCATTGGTATCATCATACCAACTTCATTTACAGTTTATATTATCACCATATCAATTATACATCACGTGGGGGAATTCATTACCACCTAGGTTTAATTATTCAGTCATATGGGGGATCTACAATCCTCATTGTTCAATTGAAAATCAATTTATGTTTTAAATGCACGTTATTCCATACAAAGGTTCCAATAGTATTTTCAATATGCATGTGCTCATATTCAAAGCCAATTTCAAAATATTGGGTTGAGGATATACAAATTAATTACCAAAATTTACAAAATTGGGGGAAACTATGTCCCTTTAGTTTATTCACCATGGCCATGCACCCACCAGTCCAAAACCATGAATACAACATAAACAATGCATATTAAAATCATAGAAATCAAATTTAAGAAACATTCTTCGTAAAATCCTTAACCCATATCAAAACCTATGTTCAAATCCATATAAACAATCATATAATTTCATGCTTTAAGCAAAACAAGTTTACGGGTAGTGTCACATGCCTGAGATATCAAGAATTACGAAGAGAATTCACCCTTGGAGTCTCAAATTGATCACCCTTAGGATACCCTAGGTTCTCTTTGACTTGGGGGTATAGAAGAGAAAAAAAAAGTGTTTGATATTTTAAAGTGTTAAAAATAACCCCTCTTCATTGTTTTATGGACGTAGGGGTCTCACTGGGAAAGGAGGGAAATGTAAAAAGTGCCTTTAATAGAAGACTGAAAAACTGTCGCCCAGTTTTTACATATGACCTTACAACTTATAGGGTCACCCTACGACTCATGATGTATAGTACCCATGGAAACCAACACTGGTCTAACTACAAGTCGTGCCCTATGACTCGTATCCAGACCTTATGACTCCTTAAATGAAATCATAGGCAAGAAAGAAACATTGGAAACCCTTACTTATTAGTCTAAGATAACCATTATACGACTCATAATCAGTCTTGATGACTAGTTGGTTGCCAATCATGACCAACACAAATACTTGGAAAAACACACTATTTAGATATAAACTCTATAAGAGGCAAATGGTCAACCCAAATATCACTAAAGTCAATCACATAAGATCTGAGCATATTATCCAAAGTATGAAAAGTCCTCTCTGCTTGTCAATCTATCTGAGGGTGGAAAGAGGTTCTAAGTTTTACCTTAGTCTGCAAACCTCTTTGAAGTGAATACTAGAAGTAAGATGAGAACTAAGTACCTCAATCAGATATGATATAAATAGGTATACCATGCAACTTGACGATCTCCTGAATAAAGAGCTTAGCATAATACTCTAT
Organism: Capsicum annuum; assembly: GCF_002878395.1. Classification (NCBI taxonomy): domain Eukaryota; kingdom Viridiplantae; phylum Streptophyta; class Magnoliopsida; order Solanales; family Solanaceae; genus Capsicum; species Capsicum annuum. The sequence goes on from NC_061121.1 coordinate 72,263,265, forward strand.
GGAAAAATTAGTCCTTAAGGGTAAGAAATGATCAAACTTGGTCATCCTATCCATGATACCTAAATTACATTAAACTAACTACAAGATCATGGAAGACCGGTGACGAAATCCATATTAATCATTTCCCATTTCTGTACGGGCAACTCAATCTCTTTAGAGAACCTACCCGGCCTCAAGTGCTCAACCTTCACTTGCTGACAAACCATACACTTAGCCACGAAATTGGCCACATCTTTCTTTATGTTATTCCACTAATAAATATCTTTCAAGTAATGGTACATCTTTGTCAAACCAGGATAAATAGTGTACCTCAATTCATGAGCCTCAACCAAAATCCTCTCCCACAGCCCATTAAAATCGAGAACACAAAATCTCTCTTTTTACCTTAAGATACAATCACTACCAATCTTGAAAGCCAAATCTTTCTATTGACCCGCATCATCCTTAATTTGCATTAAGACGAGATCTAAAACTTGCTTCTCCTTCACCTCAGCACCAAGAGATGATTTCGCCACCTCTCGAATAATCATACAACCATCCTTAGAATTTAAAAAATAAATTCCAAGATTAGCCAACTAGTGAATATCCTTCATCAAACCTCTCTTCTACTCATCCACATGAGATAAGCTTCCTATGGACAACCAGCTAAGTTCATCAGCAACCATATTAGATTTACCTATATGATAATGGACACTCATATCATAATCCCTGTGCAAATCAATCCATCTCCATTGCCTAAGATTTAACTTCTTCTGGGTGAACATATATTGTAGGCTCTTATGATCTGAGAAGATGTCAACTTGTACCCCCTACAAGTAGTGGCACCAAATATTTAATGCAAACACTACAACCAATAATTCTATGCCATGACTTAGATATTTGTTCTCATATATCTTAAGATGCCTAGAATCATATGCCACCACCTTGCCATGCTGCATCAGAATACAACCAAGTCCCACATGGGATACATTACAATACACAACAAAACCATCAATACCCTCGGGCATGGTCAAAATAAGTATAAGTCAACTTAACTTTCACCTTCTCATAGCTATCCTCATAAGCATCTGAACACAAAGACTTCACCCTTTTTTAAGTCAATTTAGTAAATGGAGCAGTAATAGATAAGAAGCTCTCTACAAACTTTCTATAGTAACTAGCTAAATCCATGAAGCTTCAAATATCGATTGGAGTCATGGGTATAGGAAATATTTTAACCACTACAACTTTTTGTGGATCCAGTATGATCCCTTCACTATAAACAACATGACCCAGAAAGGCAACAACATTTAACCAGAACTCACACTTGGAAATTTTAGCTTACAAATGCTGATATTTAAGGGTCTGAATCATTATACAAAGGTGATTGCATGATCCTTCTCACTCTTGAAATACACCAACATATCATTAATAACACACAATAACAAAATAGTCAAGAAACAAATAAAATACCTAGTTTATAAGATCCATTAATGCTGCTGGAGCATTAGAAAAACCAAAGGACATCACCAAAAACTCATAATAACCATATCAGTTGGGAAAACAGTCTTGGGAATATCTATCTCCCTAATTTTCAACTGATGATAACCCAAACAGAGATAAATCTTAGAAAAGTAGGTAGCACCCTGAAACTGGTCAAACAAATCATCGATCCTAGGAAGATGATACTTATTCTTCACCATTACCTAATTCAACTGTCAGTAATCTATACATATCTGAAGAGAACCATCCTTTTTACGCATGAAAAGAATAGGAGCACCCTATGAAGAAACACCAGGGCGAATAAAACCCTTATAAAGAAGATCTTTCAACTGCTACTTAAGCTCTTTTAACTCAGTCGGAGCCATTCTATAGGAGGGATGGACATAGAATGGGTGTCCAGAAGAAGATCAATCCCAAAGTCTATTTTTCTATCAGGAGAAATTCTAGGAAGGCTATCAGGGAAGACCTCGAGAAACTCACTAACCACAAGGATAGATTATAAGGAAGAACTTTCAATATTAGACTCCTTAACACGAATAAGATACGAAATAAATTTTCCCTTATGTACTAGGGAACTTCCTTCCCACTCTACCACTATTTCATTTAGGAATTAAAAACATACCTTATGGGTCCGATGGACTAGAGAGGCATAGTACGAATGAAGCGAATCCTTCCCCAAGATCATATTAAAATCCAACATATCCAGCTCTATCAAATCCACCATAGTTTCCCTATTAAAGATAGATACCACATAACCCCTAAAAGATTTTTTAACCATAGTAGAGTGACCGATCGAGGTAGATATAGAGAAAGGATTAAAAATGCACTGGAGACCAAAGCCAAAATGAACAGCCATATATGAGGTCACATAAGAGAGAGTTAACCCCGGATCAAGTAAATAATACACTTCACGAGAGAAAAACTTTATTGTACCTGTGATAATATCAGGATAAGCCTCATAGTCCTAACTGGTGGCAAGAGCATACAGATGATTTTGACTAATGTTAGAGCTAGAAATAGCTCTCTTTCAAGCAGAAGCTAATCAAGCAGCAACCGAAACCTTATTAGCTTAAAAAGTAAATCTTAAAGGATAATCCCACTGTATGTGACCATTGTGACCACAACTAAAACATTAATTCCTCTCCTTATCACACTAACTATGATGTAGTTGACCATAAAATTATTAAGAAAGATATGATGGAGCTGACTAGGTCCCACTAGCCTTAGTCTAGGCACCTGGTGCCTTAAACCCACTGTTAACTAAGAAACGAAAGTCATCAAACAGCTTTGTATAAGGAGCACTAGTCATCGAATAGGATTTAGGACTTCCCTAATTCTTCATTTTAGGCCACTGCTTACTATCTTTACAATAATATTGTTGACCTCCACCCTTCTCTGAGTATCTAAACTTCTTACTTTATTGCCCTATTATATCTTCTTATTTCTTTTTCTCCTCGACCTACTGTATGTACACCACTAACTTAGAAATATCCATCTAACGATTCAGTAGGGTAGGTTTGCACTCCAACACTAACTACCGAGATATGCTCAAAGCAAATTCTTTTATCCTCACCCTCATGCTAGACACTAGCACAAGACAAAAGCGGGACAACTGATGAAATTTCAAGGAGTATTCCTTTACTGTCATACTATCTTTCTTCAAATTTACGAACTCATCAGCTTTTACCTCCCTCAATTCCTGAGGAAACAATAGATCTAAAAGAGTCTAGAAAAGTTATCCCACAATGCCAACTCTATATCATCACCCTAGATTGATCCTATTCCTTGTACCACTGATATGCCATATCTTTTAACTGGTATACTATAAATTCTATACCTTTAGAGTTAGAAGCATGCATAACTCAAAAGATCTTCTCTATCTCATCTATTAACCCTTAAGGATCCTCTGCAACCTTAGAACTAATAAAGGTCAAATGATTGAGCCTTATAAACTGGCCAATTATAGTGACCTCAGAAGATGGAGCAATAAAAGCAACATGCTCAGTCTGAAAGGCCACCAACCGGGTAAGAAAATGCATCAACTGGCAAACTTTAGCAATAGACACATAACCCTGAGGTGTCCAAGGAGGGCTAGAATTAATGGGTTTAACTCTACGAGGTAAATTAGAAGCAGTGGCCCTAGATCAGGTTTGCAACCCATAAATAGGATGAGTTCCATCCACATTGTCCTCAGGCGGAACAGTAGAGTTTCAACGAGCATTAGATCTTTTGAAAGGCATGATCTGAAATACAACAAATGGGAATTCGAAGAGAAATCAACATCCTAGATTCTATAGCCCAAAAATAGAGCATAAGAAAGGGAAACATTCCTAAATGTCTCATAGCTTCTCCCTTATTTGTGTGGCATATTAGATACCCATAAAAGAGACTCTACTTGACACAGCTTTATAGAATCCCAATTGACCATAAACCTAAGCTCTGATACAAACTTGTCACAACTCAGACCAGGGCTTTGCCATGATAGATATCTCAAGTCCGTCGTGAACTTGAGACAACCCCTTTTGCCTAGTCAAACAAAACATAATATACCGACAGCAGTAGAATTTTAAACATATAAAACTATAGAGTAACCAATAACTCAAAGGAATCTAAGAATGTCAACAGCCAATCCTAATCCATAGTAATCCACAAAGCCTCTAGACTGACCAAAACCAGTATAAGTCGAGAAATGCCCCCAATAATAGCAAAAAAAAACTATTAGAAATAGTCTATGACCTGGACTAAACCAAGAAATAATAGTCACTCAAAGAAGGAGGATCACCACTTCAAAATGACTCATAAATGGTCTAAGATCACCTGTCACTATATAGGAAAAATAGAAGTGTTTCTGTGTCTTACATCATATGGGGATACAACGTTCGAAGATCATTATTAGGTTGAGCGCTAGTATATAACTAAGAGTTATGGGGTAAAATAATATCATGATCAACAACATAAAATAATTCCAAATCAAGGCACACAACCATATTCAAATATATATATATATATTATTTATATATATTATATATATATATGTCAAATGCAAGGGTAGGGAATAAGGCTTCGCATGAACATTAAGATCTTAACCTAGAATGTATATCTCAACTTTAATAAGAAGGTACCCATGAGCTAAATAGGTTCAACTCCACCCCAGCTAAAAAGGCCTCACTGCATCTAGCCGCATGAACTAGAGAATAATCATATGTACATATGTACAATGGGGGACTCAAACCTCCCAATCATATATCAAGGATGACTTAAGCACTCAGCCATTTAACATGGGGGAGTTGCACCTCTAAAATATTTAATAAGGGGGACTCAAACCACCCAGTTATTTAGACCCCCACACCAGCAAATGCAGTTTCTAGTATTGCTCCCTTAGGACCTCTACTTTGACAGCCCAGCTATACAAAACCCATGTTCAATTCCATATAAACAATCATATAATTTCATGATTTAAGTAAAACAAGGTTAAGGGTAGAGTCACTTGCCTATGATATCAAGAATTACAGAGAGAATTCACCCTTGGAGGCTTTAATTAATCACCCTTGGGAAACCTTATGTGCTCTTTAAATTGGGGATATGGGAGAGAAAAAGAGTGTTTAATATATTAAAGTATTGGAAATAACCCCTCTTTGGTGTTTTATGGACGTGGGGTCTAAGTGGGAAAGGAGGGAAATGTCAAAAGAGACCATAAAAGAAAGAAAAACTATCATATAGTTGTTATGAGTGACCTTATTACTCGTATGGTCACCCTACAACTCATGACATTTAGTAATAGGCTAGACAGTACCCATGGACTCATATGAGGCGTACCCTACGACTCATATCCATACTTTATGACTCATTAGGTGAAATAATAGGCAAGATAGAAACATTGGACACCTTTACTAGTTAGGATATGAGAACTACTATATAAATTGTATGAGTCTTGATGACTAGTTAGGTGCCAATTATGACCAACACAGAGGCTTAGCCAAGCATACTGGTCAGGCTACAATTAGGGTCCTACAACCCATAATGATACCCTGTGACTCATAAGGAGAGTCGTAGTCTAGGCAGCGAGTGTGAAAACTCAAGAATTTTAGAGGCCAACATCTAGGGTATCATATAAAGCTCATTATGAGAAATATCAAAATGATCCACTTTTTTGTGAATCCTCCACCGTTTCTAGGTAATCAGAATATAGTTGTGCAAATAACTTTGCAGTTTTTAGCCAAAGAAAATATGAAAAGGGATGAGGCTACCCGTCATGTATCTTAAGAGAAAAGACAAAGGTTAGAAGCATAGCATTGAGCAAAACTTGAAAGAGGTAGAAGATATAGAGTTAAAATGCCCCCAACTTTTTAGTACTTAGTAGCATATCATGATCTGAAGAATGACTTGGGGTATTTTAAGCCTATTGAGATAAGATCAATTATTTCTCCTGAATTACCCAGGGGGTGATGCTTTATATTACAAGTGCTATGATTCACTACTCAATCAGAAGGGTATATTTATTGATTTGCCAATGGATGATGTAAACATACACAACATGAATTTAATAGGGATATACACTTTATTTAATTTACCTAGGACAAGATAGGAAGCTTTGATCCTCAAGTTATTTCCATTCTCTCTGACGGTAAAAGCGACATTACAGCTAGGGAAGCTACCTCATGGTTTCATCACTAATTGGAATAACATGCAAAAATAGTTATTGGACAAATTCTTCCCGCCTTATAAAATGCTGTATTTGAAGGACAAGATCTATAATTTTAGGTAATTACATTCTGAACCACTGTAGGTATGGTTATAGTTTAAAAAAAGTAGTTGATGGTGCCCAATCATAGGATTTGGGGAGCAATTTGCTTAAGATATTTTATCAAGCCCTGAATACCACTAACAAAGTTATTGTATATAATACTAATAGAGAGTTTATGAGCTTGTGTTAGAGTTAACTTACAAAATTTAGACCGAGTCTCTCTTACAATTGAAGATGGCATATTTGAGAGACCAAAAGAGGAGATAGTACTTATGCTATTGGTGCTTCCAGTGAGCAGATAATTGTAGATGATATAGTGGCTTAAGAGTTTTCATAGCTGAGTATGGAGATTGATTTATTGACCAAGCAATTCATAACTTTAAGTTCAGAAAAGGTGAATATTGTGGGTGCACAAGGTAAAGCTCCTAAGCTATATGATTCAAATATATAGAAAAGGGGTGAAGTATCTATATAGAGATATAGCTAGTTTAGGAGTAAAGAGCCAGGGGTATAATAAAGACACTTGGAACTCAAGGCAAGGGAATTAAGGTTAAAACTACATATAGATATAGAGATCAGAGTAGATAGAGAGATGGTGATTGGAGACGATAAGATTACTATAAGGAGAAGAGAGGTGCATATGTTTCTTCATGAAACCATGACACTGATTCAAGGATAAAAGCATTGATGACTAAGATGATTAAAGGTTCAGAGAATCAAGAGAGTTGCCTAAAGGAGATTAAGGCAGATATTTTTGGACTAAGCCAGAAAGGGGAATTACATACAACCGCGATTAAGCAGCTTAAGAAGAAGTTTGATCAAATGTCGGCTACTGTGATTTAGTGGCAATCGGCCATTCTTTCAAGAAATATTATGTAGAATCTGAAAAATCATAGTCTATCTTTAGCCATCACCACTAAGAGTGGTAGTGCTATTATTGATCCTCGTATTCTATTAGTTGACGAGGTACGAGATATAGTAGTTGATATTGATGATGCACCTGAAATGGAATCTAAAAAGTTGGTGACTATTGGTGAGTTGTCACAAAAATCGCTGAAAGTTGATAAATAAGTTGAGAAGGATAAAGGTAAAGGGAAAGAAGTTGAGCCTATAGTGAAGATCATTCTATGATCTCCCACAACTTTTTCTCAAAGATTGAAGAAGAAAAATGAGGAAGGGAAGTATCCAAAGTTCACATCAATATTAAAGGAACTCTCTGTTAATATTCCTCTTGTAAAAGCATTAGATAAGGTACTTGGCTATGGAAAGTTCATGAAATATCTAATCACTAAGAATTAGATGTTGAGTTTTGATCCAACTAATATTATGTACAATTATAGTGCTATTGCTTCCCGATTGTTAGTTGAGAATACAGAGGACCCTAGAGCTTTCACTATTTCTTACACTATTAGGTCCCTAAATTTTTCACTAGTATTGTGCGACTTAGGAGCAAGCATAAGTCTTATACCACTAGTGGTATATAAACATTTAAGGTTAGGGACACCTAAGATGACGTCGATGAGATTTTTTATGGCTGACCAAATCTTGAAAAAATCGGTTGGTATAATGTGTTATGTTTTAGTGAAGGTAGGTTTCTTTATTTTTCTAACTGATTTTATGATCATTGACTGTGAGGTGGATTTTGATGTTTCTATTATCTTAGGAATGTCGTTCCTAGCCATGACTAGGGTATTGGTTGACATGGAGATATGACATATGAAGTTCACAATCAATAAGGAATTGGTTACCTTTTATATGGGTCAGTAAATGCGGCAATTAAAAGACATATAAGTGGTATCTTTGATAGACACTGTTAAGGATGATATAGTGAGTGTGCCCATTGAGAATAGACTTGGTGTTGAGGCACTAGCGGCAGTGATCATGAACTTTGATAGTAATGCTATTATTGAATATAATAAGATGGTAAGCTTACTCTATGGTCAAGGTTCTTATCCTTATGAACCAAAACAGTTAGATCTTTACTTAAAAAATAGAGTGACTCCACCAGCTCGACTATCTATTGAAGTGCCATCTATCTTGGAATTGAAGGCCCTCTTCCATCACTTGTGATTTTTATTTTTGTGGGTGGACAATAACTTACCAGTTGTCATTATTTCTGATTTATTAGACACACATAGGTTGAGGTATTGATTTTAGCATTGTAGAGATTTAATAGTGCTATTAGATAGGCTATTACAGATATTATGGGGATTTCACCTAAGATTTTTACTCATAAAATTCAGATTGAACGATATAGTGTTATAAATATCGAGCACCAACATTGTTTGAATCCACCTATTCAATAGGTGGTGAAGAAAACGATCATAAAGTGGTTAAATATCGGTGTGGTTTATCCCATTATTGGTAGTAAGTGGGTGAACCTAATTCAATGTGAACCTAAGAAGTATGGAATCACTAAGGTCCAAAACAAGAAGAATGAGTTAGTATTCATGAGATTGGTTATTGGATAGAGAGTGTGTATGGAGTATAGAAGGTTTAATACTTGGACACAAAAGGACCATTTTCCTTAGTCGTTCATGGATCACATGCTATATAGACTTGTAGGCAGGGGTTTCTACTATCTTCTTTATGGTTATTTAGGGTACAATAAAATTTCCATTGCCCCTAAAGACCAAGAGAAGATACTTTTACTTGTCCATATGGTGATTTTATGTGCAATAAGATGTTGTTCGTATTACGCAATACCCCCACCACCTTACAACATTGTATGATATTGATATTTTCTAATATGGTGGAGGATACTATAGTGGTCTTCATGGATGACTTTTTAGTAGTTCGGGACTCATTTGATGATTGTATGGCCCATTTAGCCAATGAACTTAAGAGAAGTGAGGAATGCAACCTAGTTATGAATTGTGAATAGTGACACATTATGGTGAAAGAAGAAATTATACTTGGACATAAGATTTAGAAGATAGGTATTGAGGTTGACAGGGTGATGATAGAGGTTATTGAAAAACTACCTCCATCGATTTCAGTTAAAGGTATCAAAAGTTTCTTGGGTCATGTTGGCTTATGTATGAGGTTCATCAAGTACTCCCCTAAAATTATAATCCATTGTCTAGGCTATTAGATAAGGAGGTGATGTTCATGTTTGATGATTCTTCTCTCAAGCCCTTTGAGTGTCTTAAGGAGTGGTTGATCTTGGCTCTTATTATTGTGTCTCGTGATTGGTCCTTGCCTTTTGAGGTGATGTGTGATGCTAGTCACGTGGATTTAAGAGTTATCCTAGGCTAATGACATAAGAAAATCCTTTACCTAATCTACTATTCCAGCAAAGCATTAAACCTCACATAGAAAAATTATAAGTTACCGAGCAGGAGTTACTTATGATTGTTTTTTATTTTGAGAAATTCTGGTCCTATTTGTTAGGGACCAAAGTCATTATTCATACTAATCATGCTTTATTGAGGTATCTTATGTCTAGAAAGATACTAAGCTAAGGTTGATTCGTTGGGTACACTAGTTGCAGGAATTTAACTTTAAGATGAAAGACTAAAAAGGAACTGAAAACCAGGTTGCAGACCACCTATCCCGCCTTGAAGAGGAGGCACTATTGAATTAGTGTATGAGCTTGAAGTAGATGATACTATTTTAGATGAGAGGGTCTTGGAAGCATCTCAATAATTAATCCCCTGGTTTACTGATTTTGCCAACTTTTTTGGCATATGATCTTGCCCCAAATGACTTACGTTTCAGCAGCATAAGCGGTTCATACATAAGGTAAGAAACTTTTTATGGTTTGAGCCTTATCTGTTTTTGGTGTGGGTGGGTGGAGTTACTCGGAGGTGTATTCCTGAAGTAGAGATGATGAGCATTCTTGAGGCTTATCATTCTTTTCCAGTTAGGGGTCATCATGGTGGTACCCATACAACCAACAGGACTTCATAGTATTGGTACTATTGACCAACAATTTTCAAAGATGCTCATAATTATGCTCGTGCTTGTGATCGGTGTCAATGGCAAGGTAATATTTTGCGAAAACATAAACTCCCCTTGATACCTATTTTGGAGTTAGAGTTGTTTGATGTATGGGGAATTAATTTCATAGGTCTGCTTGTTAGTTATTATGGGATAAAGTATATACTAGTGGTAGTCTACTATGTTCCAAAGTGGATGAAGGCAGTTGTGTTTCCCAATAATAAGGGCCGAAATGTTATTGTATTCTTGAACAAAAACATCTTTTCTTAATTTGGCACCATAAGTTCTATTATTAGTGATGGTGGGTATCATTTCAATAATATTCTATTCAAGGCCCTGCTCAAATAATATACAGTGAAGAATAAGGTGGAAATGCCTTACCATCCGTAGATGAGTGGGCAGGTTGAGGTCGCCAATCATGAGATCAAGTCCATATTGCCAAAGACTATGAATGCCAATAGCCTTGGTTTGTCAAGAAAGTTAGACATGCTCTTTAGGCCTACCGAATAGCTTTTGAAAACCTCATACGCACCTCTCTATATCAGCTTGTGTATGGCAAGGCATATCACTTACCAGTTCAAATTAAGCACAAGGCACTATTTGCATTGAAGAAACTGAATTTTTAGAGGAGTGGTGCTACAAATTTGAGGATGATCAAGGTGAATGAGTTGGATGAATTTTGGCTCTGAGCTTATAAGAGCTAATCTTTTTATAAGGAGAAGATGAAGTTGTATCGTGACAAAAAAATTAAGAAAAGGGTGTTTAAGCCTAGTGATATGGTCCTGTTGTATAATTTGAGACTTTGGTTATTTCCTAGGAAGTTGAGGTCTAGGTGGTATGGACCATTCACTATGCTTAAAATGTTCCCACATGGTGATAATGAGTTAATGTGAAATGGTGAAACCTTGTTTAAGGTGAATAGCTAGTGAGTTAAGCACTATATGGGAAACACTATGAAGTGAAAGTTTTTGTTGATGTAAGCTTAGTGAAGTTTGAATAGATAAGGAAACCGAGTCATGCTGCGATGTTAAATCAGTCGCTTCATGGAAGGCAACTCATGGGCTTATTGGTGAAGTCTGAGTATCCAACATAGCCACATCGTGCCGCAACATTAAATCAAGTGTTGTTTGGGAGGCATCCCAATTTTTAAGTGTTCACTTTGTTATCATTTTGGTTGGTTTAAAGAATTAAAAAACACATAAAAGCTTGTAAAAATTGCAAAATTCAAACAAGTCTAGGTATGTGGACTTACAGACCCACTTACGGGGGTCGTAAGTCCTACCTACACCAAGTAAATGGTGCAATAAGTGTTAGAGTAAAAACATGAGGATTTTTGGGTCTCTAAAGTTGTACTAACAAACCTAGTTACGGGGGTCGTAAGTACATCCTACGACCCCGTAAGTGGGGTTGTTGAAATCAGAGTAAAACTCAGAAGCTGAATAGTTACTTACGACAGACCACTTACAGGCCGTAAGTGGCCCCATAAGTGGACCGAAATTGAGGGGTCTGAAATTTTGAAATTTAGGTATGACCCAAGTGGATTCGACCCAATCCAAAATACCAATAGGTTTTAAAACTCCTAAACCCGATCCATATACCCACTTCCTCATATTTTCTAACTTCCCACTCAAATTCAAACTCTACACCTTCCTCTTCTAACTATAAAGGCAAAGAACCTCAATTTCCCACTCTCACTTACACACATAGAGATAAAAAAGTTAGGGTTTTCATCAAGCTTAAATCAGTTTCTACTTTTATCATCTGCAACTATGGTAAGATTCTTGGGTCCTACTGGTTATGCATTGTTTTATTAGAAAATTACTTGAGTTTGTACTTAAAATAATTCTGATAACAGAGAAAATCTCATAAGTCTTGATAGTTAGGAGCCTAAAGTGGTTAAAATTAAAACTTATCACATTGTTCTTTACTTGGAAATTTGTAATCATATCCCACACAAAAGTAGAAGTTTAATAAGTAGATGAAAATCCAAAATCCTTGCGCAATACCTGTGAACTCTAACTTAATACATGTTGTGTATGAAGTTGTTCTTAAAATGGCAATATACTTTGTGTGGGATGAAAAATTTGAGAAAAAGTTGAAGTACCCTCAGTAGGGCACTTATGAAGGCAATTACGGGCCTCATAAGTAGTACTTGTGGGTTGTAAGTGGCTTGTAGGTATCATACCTAAAGCCCTAAAATTTTAGGGTCTTTTTCTAACACTTATGAGGGCACCTACCACCACCGTAAGTGGAAATTACCAGCCGTAGGTAGGGTCATAGGTACCCTACCTTGGTTCTTCTATTTTTTTTTCATCATTTTTGTTCCCTTATTTTGTTTCAAGTACTAACAACTACTTTCAGGTATGATGGCACCGAAAACATCACAAAAAAGGAGTCCAACATAGACTCAAAGAAGATTATCCTAATAGGAGTGGCTTAGCAGATAAGTACCAGGTGAGCCTAGACAAATCGCTGGTCCCAAGAAAACCTAGGATCAGATCTCAGAGATAGGCTGCAACAGCAGCAGTTGTGGGTACATTGGTTGCTCAACCCACACAGGCCCTACAAGCACCATAGGGAGGGGCTTAACCTCCATCACCCCTAGTCTTCCGGATAGGACCTTGGATGAAAAATCTGAGTAAGATACCACCACACTCTTTCCAGTCTAAGGAGGGAGAGGATAATTTAGAGGATAAGGTAGTTTCACAGTCAGGTTTCGGAAATGAGGCAGATTCTGAATCGGCATCAAGGTCTATTGAGGAGGAGGATACACACAACTCCCAGTCTAAGGAAGGGTCGTAAGATGCATCAGGTTTAGCTAGTGAGTCAGCCTCGGGACATATTGCACCCTAATATGAGGAGGGAGCATAACAGGTCCCACAAGATATTTCTTCATCATAATCACTGAATGCTTTACTAGCTGCACAGGATACCTAGCCTCCTATTCTACCACCTGCTGCCCCAGTATCTGACTCCACACACTTCTCGATTTTGCCTCTTGTTGAGATTTATTTGAGATGGTGTATGGATGGGTTATAACATATTTATGAGAGAGATATCTTCCAGTCAAAGCAGGGTCATCCAAAGTGGAGTATTGCATTAGAGAGAAGGATTAATTTGGCAGGCTAGTAGGAGTACCAGACCTGCAAGCCTCTTTTGATAGATATCAGTTGGGATGGATGACTAAGCTATAAGGCTCATACAACCTATCTCTAGTTCGGATGTTTTATGCTTTTTGTGCCTCTAGGATTTATTTGGGTACCCTACAAGAGAGTAAAGGATAAAACAGCCCTAGCTGACCCATACTTGGGTAGGTGGGTCAGATTTGAAATTTTGAGGTGACCATCTACTGATTATTATTTGGGCCAGAGTATGTGGCCCCGACTTTAATGACTGAGTTTTATTTTTGAATAAAATTAGCGTGAGATAGACACGCTATGAGAGATGTAGAGTATAGACGATAGAGGCTTGACTTGGCAAGGGGGATATCCCTCTAGATTTCTGATTTACGTGTTGATGCCCCCTGGATCGAGGGTAAGAAGGAGATAAAGAAGGCAGCGCTGCATTTTATGGTGAAATTTTTGTGGACCGTATGCATTTAGACTGAGCCTGACCTCGTCGAACAACATACTTACATGGGATAGAGTTGTATTGGTTTCCAACTGACTTGTTGGATATGATATTGCTTTTGTAGCATTAATTAGGATAGAGATTCATGTTAGTATATTTGGTGAGACTACCACTCTCCCTCTTTTGTTCCAGTTATTATGTGATACAACCAGCAGAACCCCAAAAAGGATTTTCAAAAAAGAAGGGTAGGACTAGAATTTTATTCCAAAAATATATTACCCATGATTAAAGGAAGCCATAAAAGAAAACCTAAGTGAAAATGGGTTGAAATTGGGGTAAAACACCCTGGGTTTTGGCCCTTGGAAATTTCCTGAGCTTAAAGCTTATTTTCCGTGCAACGACTCACCATACGAGTGTGTAATGCCCTGAAATTTTATCTCGAGATGCCACATGATGCTTAGGGATACACGTATCCCGAAGCTAAACCTTGAAGCCAGACACTACCTCAAGGAATTCAATTCAACAATAATCATGCACAGCAAAAAGATATACCACATCGGGTTCAAGATAAATACTGGAGAATATTAGACTGTACAACTAAAATATATTGAATAACTATACATACCAACTCTCTAGTCTGACAAAGCCTCTATACATCAAAATCAAGGAGCCATTAGGACAAATCCCTAACTGACTCAAACAACACTGAAAGCCATAACAACATAACAATATCACCAAAAATATAGACACAGTCCTCGAACCATGAGGACTCACCAGTGAGGGAACGCAGTTAAGGCACATTAATATCGCTAACGCGGCTGCGGCTGAGTACCTGAACCTACATTACGAGAAAATGTAGCCCATAGGAAAATATGTGGGTCAACACTTTAGAATGTACTGAGTATGTGGGGTTGCATGCAACAATGCAAATATCATCATCAATTTCATAAAAATAAGCATATGTACAATGATGGCTAACTTGGCATGAGTTAGATTGAAACATACTTTTCATGATCTTATAGTAAATAAATCATATGATAAAAACCTCATAAATCATCATAAATAACTCAACTATTCAACTCAAAACTTGGAGTGACTCGATAATTTAAGAAATTCAACTCTTATGGACATGGGAGGTTCTTATAACCGACATAAACCATGTGAGCTACATGGAGTCCAACTTTTTTCCCTCCTAAGGAGAGAACCCCACATTGGTGGGAGCGTCGTACTCTTGCTAGGGAGTACAACCTAAATTTAGTGATCACAATCTGATACTCAGCCTCTGGACCACAATTATCAATATCAATCCTATGGTGGCACGTAGTTTTAGGGAAATACGATATTTCTCGCTCGGTGCTAAATACTACTCCCAGACACAAGCTCAGAACGCGTTAGGAAATCCATCACAAACATCACAAGGGTCTTTCATGAAGACCAAATCAAATCTCTTTCTCATTTATCAAATCATAATCAATTTGTGGATTCCTAACTCGACTAAAATCAAATCAATCTTTCTCAATATCAAAATGTATCAATTCATTAAATCATTACAACATCAATAACTTTGAGAAAATATCAAGACTCATTGTAAAAACTCAATCTCATGAATCAATATACTCCATAATCCAGTTTGTCATAAGGAAGCTTAAAGCTTGACACATATCTTGAAAGCACTTGAAATATCAACTCATGGTAGAAATATGAAATTCACAATATTAAATATCAAGTCATAACTTGGGAATAGCAAAATAATCATGTATAACAAACCTTGAACAATTTATATTCTCATAATCTCATGATGAAGTAATTTGGTATAAACCCACTTGTAATATCATATAAATCCATGATAGAAATCAAAGCTTTGGCCACAAAAACAAAAGAATTGCTCTTGTTCAAAACCCCACATACCTTATTCTTTGAAATTGGATGAATTTTAGTGCTTGAGACTTTATCCGCACTTGTAATAAATGATTCTCGAAGCCCACACTATGCGGAACTTGATTCTTGAAGAAATATTGAACATTTATGGATGATTTTTAAAAGATTAATGTCCTTAAATAGAAATCCTAGATATATTTCTTAAGAGAATTGGAAGAGAGAATGAAGAAATTATGGTTTAGATAGGAATTCTCATATATATAGGGGCCTCCAAAAGATGGAAAAAAACAAAAATACCCTTGCAAAAACGTCTTTTAATTGCTGAAAAAACAGCTGACGATATTCGTGACAAGTCCTCAGACTTGTGACAAGTCATCACGAAATGTCGTCACAAAAAGGTGGATTTTATGATTTTTCCGCTTAAGGTTGACGACATTGGTGATAAGTCGTCACACTTGTGACAACTTATCACAAAATGTCGTCACTGGGGGTAGAAATCTGCCTAAGGCTGACGACATTGGTGATAAGTCGTCACACTTGTGACAGCTTATCACAAAATGTCGTCACTCAGTTTTCCAGCCTGACATGCTGGAGTAAAATGGGCATAACTCTTGGCTCCAATACCAGATTTGGGGGAAATTGATATTGTTGGAAATCTAATTCAATGATATATCGTTTAGTAGCTCATGAGCTCAATAATTTGTAGTATAACAAGAGATATTCTTATTTGAAGTTGAATATGGCAATATCCTTTCCAAGAATTCAATCGGTAAGGAATGTTTTGATTCACCTAATCGCTAGGACATCTTTGAGGACTTAATACACATCACCCTTGATCAGAAAACAAACAAAGCACTATAATTTAGTTCTCATGAGCTTGTGTCATGGTTGCACTACTGGTTAGAGTCTCGGGGTATTACAATATCTCCCCCTTGGAAACATTCGTCCTCGAATGTTGGCATATAGGCTAATAATAAGAGAAAATGAGGACGTATATATAGAAAGACTCACTAAAAGGGCTTACTTCACTCTATACCTTCGGACACCCTACAAAATGTACAAATTCATGATGGAAGTAGACATACAGCTGAATCTTTAATAAGAAGAGGGTGGAACTAAATAAGAATGGTACCTTCTGTTCGCTCCAAACTCACAGAAAAGAGGTGAGGGTACTTGGCTCGCATATCATCTTCCGCTTCCCAAGTAGCACTCTCAACAGATTGATTTCGCCAAAGAACTTTAACCAAAGGAACTTCATGGTTCCTTAGCCTACGGATTTGAAAATACAAATCTCAACCGTAATCTCCTCAAATAAAAGGCTATCCTAAATATCTAAGCTTTCGGAAGAATCAACCACGACAGAATCACCAATACACTTCTTAAGCATGGAAATATGAAATATCGGATGAATGCTAGACAAATCTACAGGTAACTTCACCTCATATTCTACTTTCCCAACACTGCTCAGAATCCTGTATGGACCAACATAACGGGGACTATGATTTCCCTTCTTCCCAAATCTCTTCACCCCTTTTATGGGTAAAACCTTTAAGTACACCAAATCATCAACATTAAACTCAAGATCTTTTCTTCTCACATCCGCATACGACTTTTAACGACTTTGAGAAGTCTTCAATCTTTCTCGGATAAACTTAACTTTTTCTATAGCCTCGAACACAGCACCAAGCCCAATCACAGCTACTTCTCCTACTTCAAACCAACCTATAGGTGATCTACATCTTCTCCATACAAAGCTAGAATAGGGCCATCTGAATACTAGTATGGAAACTATTTTTATACGAAAATTCGATCAATGGCAAGTACTTATCCCAACTACCTTTAAAATCAAGTGCACATGCCCTCAACATATCTTCAAAAGTCTGAATGGTCCGCTCAGCCTGACCATTTATTTACTGATGGAAAGTAGAACTTAGATGAACTTGGGTACCGAGACCCTTCTGAAAAGCTCTTCAAAATTGGGAAGTAAACTGAGTACCCCTATCAAAGATAATAGCCAAAGGAACTCCATGAAGTCTAATGAATTTTTGAATACACAATCTAGCATAATCCTCAGCTGTATAAGAGGAATGCACTGGCAAGAAATGAGCTGATTTAGTCAACTGGTCTACAACAACCTAAATCGAATCATGATGATGACGAGAAGGAGGCAAACTAATTACGAAATCCATATTCACTTCTTCCCACTTCCAAGTAAGAATGCTAAACTCTTACATTACACCACCGGGCCTTTGGTGCTCTACCTTAACCTGTTGACAAGTAGAACACTTTGCCACAAATCCTGCTATGTATTTCTTCATACCGTTCCACCAATATATTTCCTGCAAATCGTGGTACATCTTGGTAGCACCGAGATTAATAGAATATCGCGCGCCATGAACTTCAGCCATAATTCTCTACCTTAGATCATCAACATCAGGAACACACAATCTACCCTTCAATCTCAACACACCATCTCTCCCTTGGAAGAAAACCTCTACCTTTTGGTCCTTAACTGAATCCTTCAGTCTGACCAAACTAGGATCCCTGTCTTGCTTCTCCTTTACCTCCGAGACCAAAGAGGACTCGGAACTACTCTGAACTAACATACTCCTTTCAGTGGAATCAAGTAATCTAATACCTAACCTAGCCAAACAATGCACATCACAAGCCAATTCTCTCTTATCATTCTCTACATGAGCTACACTACCCATAGACAATCTGCTAAGAGCATCTGCCATAATATTGGACTTGCCCAGGTGATACAACACATTCATATCATAGTATTTTAGCAACTCTAATGTCAGATGGGGAGGTAGGTTTAGGCTAATTTTTTACAACTTCTATCTTTTGAGGATCGACTCTAATGCCTTTGGCGGAAATAATGTGACCCAGAAAAGCAATTGACCTTAGCCAAAATTCACACTTGCTAAATTTAGCGAATAATTGATAATCTCTAAGAGTTTGCAAGACAATTCTAAGATGGTGGCATGATCATCTCACTTCGGGAATATACAAGAATATCGTCTATGAATACAATGACAAATATATTAAGATATTGCTTGAACACTCAATTTATAAGGTCCATGAAGGGTGCTGAAGCATTGGTTAACCCAAAGGACATGACAAGAAACTCAAAGTGACCATAACGGGTTTGGAAGGCTATCTTTTAAATATCACACTCTCCCATTTTTAAGCTGATGATAGCTGGATCTAAGGTCTATTTTTAAGAAGTAGCTCGCACGTTGTAACTAATCAAACAAGTCATCAATTTGAGAAAGAGAGTACTTGTTTTTGATAGTTACCTTGTTGAGTTAATAGTAATCAATGCACGTACGTAATGTACCATCTTTCTTATGTATGAATAGAATAGGTACACCGCATGGGGAAGCACTGGGTCTGATAAAGCCTTTGTCTGAGATCTTTAAGTTGCTCCTTCAAACTCTTTAAGTTCTATGGGAGCCATACGGTACGGAGGAATGGAAATAAGCTGAGTGCCGGGAAAGAGATCAATCCCAAATTCTATTGCTCTATCAGGTGGGACCCCTGGGAGATCTTCTGGGAAAACATTGGGAAACTCATTAACAATTGTAACTAATTGAATAGTCGGAGTCTCAGACTTAAGGTCTTTAACTCAAACTAGGTGATAGATGAAACCCTTGGAAATTAACTTTCTAGCTTTGAGGTAGGATATAAAATGGCTCTTTGGAGTTACAGAACTCCCGGACCACTCAAAAATGGGCTTGTCAGGAATCTAAAACTTGACCACTTGGGTACGACAATCTATAGATGCATAGCACGAGTGAAGCCAATCTATACTCAGAATGACGTCAAAATCAACCATATCTAGCTCAATCAAATCAGCACATATGATCGATGAAGAACAGTGATAGGACACTTCTTATACTCTCGCTTAACAATAACAGATTCTTCTATCGGTATAGAAACCAGAATAGGCTTAGGAATCCGTTTAGGGTCCATCTCAAAATTTACAACAACAATAGGTGTCACATAAGAAAAACTTGAATCAGGGTCCATCAACACATACAAATCAAAATGAAAGACACGGAGCATACCAATGATAACATCTGGAGAGTCCTCCTACTCCTGGAGAGGTGGTATAGCATAAAAGCGATTCTAGCGTGAACCGCTAGCAGTACTAGAAGAGGCTTCCTAAGTAGGAACTGGGTGAACTATGGAAGCGGGGGCACTAGTAGCCTGACTTTGGGGATGAGCATCTTGACTCCCTTGTCTAGCATACAGATAATCTCTAAGTCGGTAGCCCAACTTTCCACAACCAAAGCAACACCTATAATCAATAACACTCGCCAAAATGATCTCTACCACACTTGGAATATAAAGAAGGACGAGGTCTGTTACTTACACTTTCCTGAAACCTGGATGGGATAGGCATGTTTCCCTGTTCCTTCCTGCCTCTAGGTATGGGAGCACTAACTGAGTAAGGCGCAAGCATAAACGAACGTCTTTAAAATTGAGGGTGGTTCCCTCTATGGAATATGGACTGACTAAATCCCTGCTGCTCTGATCTAGCTCTTTATTCCTTCTTACTCTCTCCCTCTCTTTCACCTTATCAGCTCTATTCTATTGGA
Organism: Capsicum annuum; assembly: GCF_002878395.1. Classification (NCBI taxonomy): domain Eukaryota; kingdom Viridiplantae; phylum Streptophyta; class Magnoliopsida; order Solanales; family Solanaceae; genus Capsicum; species Capsicum annuum. The sequence continues at coordinate 72,283,488 of NC_061121.1, forward strand.
CATGTATCATCAACCGAGAAAGGTCCATCTCCCTATTAAGCATAGCAGATCTACACTCTTTCACAATGTAACTCGACACGCCGATCACGAACTTACTCATAATGGTCCTAGAGTCAGCCATCAAACTAGGAGCATATTTGAATAACTAATTAAATCTAAGAAAATACTCCTTACTAGTCATGGAGCCTTGTCTCAAATTCATGAATTCCTCTATCTTTGCTTCCCTTATCTCAAGAGAAAAGAATCTGTCCAAGAACGCATCCTAGAATAACTGCTAAGTCATGGAGCGGCATCCTCTCTCTACTCATCCTCCATATCTCCACCCAATTATATGCAATATCTTTCATTTGATAGGTAGCCAATTCAACACTCTCATCCTAAGTCATATTCATAATCTGGGTGATCTTTCTTACTTTATCCAAGTACATCTGTGGATCTTCACCTACCTTGACCCATATAAATTAGGAGGATTCAACTATATAAAGTCACAAACTTGACCTACAGTAGAATTATTCTCTTGTAGAGGCGAAATAGTAGCCTAGGTGTTAGCTTGAGCATTGGTAGTAACTGCCTAGGCTAGCGCTTGAAAAGCTGCCCAAAATTCCACATGAGATATATTCTCGTTCAAGGGATCAATGGGTTGAGGTTGCTCGTTGTTTCTATGAGCTTAAAGAGGAGGAATTTTTTGTTATAAGAGGTCACGAGTTAATCGCAGATAAAGAGATAGTTGTAGGCATGATAAACTTTAGAAATAAAGAAATGACTTTTCCTAAAGACGTTCCGTAGCCTCTTGCTCATAGATGTGGCTCGCTACACACCGATGATTAAGAACTTACATAACGCGACTTGTCAGACTCCCTAGGACTCCTTAAACCTTCGGCTCTGATACCAAGCTTTGTAACACCCCAAAATTTTATCTCGAGATGCCACAAAGTGCTTAAGGCTACACATAGCCCCAAGCTAACCCTAGGATTTAGATACTACCTCAAGGAATTAAATTCAATAATAGTCATGCACAACAAAGAGATATACCACATTGGGTTCAAGAGAAATACTGGAGAATACTAGATTGTACAACCAAAATATATTGTATGTCTATACATACCAACCCTCTAGTCTGACAAAGCCTCTATACATCAAAATCAAGGAGCCATTGGGACAAACCCCTAACTGACTCAAACAGCACTGAAAGCCATAACAACATAACAATATAACCAAAAATATGGACACAGTCCTCGACCCATGAGGACTCACTAGTGAGGGAACGCAGTTGAGGCACACTAATATCACTAACGCGGCTGCGGCTGAGTACCTGAACCTACATTATGAGAAAATATAGCCCATAGGAAAATATGTGGGTCAACACTTTAGAATGTACTGAGTATGTGGGGTTGCATGCAACAATGCAAATATCATCATCAATTTCATAAAAATAAGCATATGTACAATGATGGCTAACTTGGCTTGAGTTAGATTGAAACATACTTTTCATGATCTTATAGTAAATAAATCATATGATAAAAACCTCATAAATCATCATAAATAACTCAACTCTTCAACTCAAAACTTAGAGTGACTCGATAATTTAAGAAATTCAACTCTTATGGACATGGGAGGTTCTTATAACCGACATAAACCATGTGAGCTACATGGAGTCCAATGTTTTACCCTACTAAGGAGAGAACCCCACATTGGTGGGAGCGTCATACTCTTGCCAAGGAGTACAACCTAAATTTAGTGATCACAATCTCATACTCGGCCTCTGGCCCACAATTATCAATATCAATCCTACGGTGGCATGTAGTTTCGGAGAAATACCACATTTTCCGCTCGATGCTAAATACTACTCCCAAACACAAGTTCAAAACATGTTAGAAAATCCACCACAATCATCACAAGGGTCTATCATGAAGACCAAATAAAATTGTTTTCTCATTTATCAATCATAATCAATTTGTGGATTCCTAACTCGACTAAAATCAAATCAATATTTCTCAATATCAAAATATATCAATTTATTAAATCATGACAACATCAATAACTTTGAGAAAATATCAAGACTCATTGTAACAACTCAATTTCATGAATCAATATACTCAACAATCCAGTTTGTCATAAGGAAGATTAAAGCTTGACACATAACTTAAAAGCACATAAAATATCAACTCATGGTAGAAATATGAAATTCAAAATATTAAATGTCAAGTCATAAATTGGGATAGCAAAATAATCATGTATAACAAAGCTTGAACAATTTATATTCTCATAATCTCATGATGAAGTAATTAGAGTATAAATCCACTTGCAAAATAATATAAATCCATGATAGAAATCAAAGTTTTGGGCATAAAAATAAAGGAATTACTCTTGTTCAAAACTCCACATACCTTAATCTTTGAAATTGGATGAATTCTAGCTCTTGAAACTCTATCCGCACTTGTAATAAATGATTCTCGAATCCCACACTATGAGGAACTTGATTCTTAAAGAAATCTTGAATATTTATGAATGATTTTTGGAAGATTAATGTCCTTAAATAAAAACCCTCGATATATTTCTTAAGTGAATTGGAAGAGAGAATGAAAAAATTAGGGTTTAGATGGAAATTCTCATATTTATAGGGGCCTCCAAAAGATGGAAAAATACGAAAATACCCATACAGAAATGTACTTTAATTTTTGAAAAAAATAGCTGACGACATTCATGACAAGTCGTCAAACTTGTGACAAGTCGTCACGAAATGTCGTCATAAAAGGGTGGATTTTATGATTTTCTACTTAAGGTTGATGACATTGGTGATATGTCATCACACTTATGACAAATTATCACAAAATATCATCATTGGAGGTGGAAATCTTCCTAAGGCTAACGACATTGGTGATAAGTAGTCACACTTGTGACAACTTATCAGAAAATGTCGTCACTTAGTTTTCCAGCCTAACATGCTGGAGTAAAATGGATATAACTCTTGTCTCTGATATTTTATTTGGGTGAAATTGGTATCATTGGAAATATAATTCAATTATCTATATTTTGGTAGGTTATAAGCTCAATAATTCGTAGTATAACGAGAGATATGCTCATTTGAAGTTGAATATCGCTATATCCTTCCCAAGAATTCAATCGGTAAGGAATGTTTTGATTCACCTAATCGCTATGACATCTTTGATGCCTTAATACACATCACCATTGATCAAAAAACAACCAAATTACTATAATTTACTTCTCATGAGCTTGAGTCATGGTTGCATTATTGGTTAGAGTCTCGGGGTATTACAAGTATGGTGTGGGTATGGGTCAGGTGACCCAACTTGTAAGGTGTTCAATGAGTGGTGGTTGGGTTTCTATTAAGGATACAACTTGGTAGTTAAGGGTTATTTGGTTTAGTGATGGTTCATTAGGTCGGTCCTTCATTTAATCTGAAACTTAATGACTTGACTTGGCTTTGAGTACGGGTGACTCACTAACATCCATGAGGATAGGGTACGAGTAGTATAGTTTAGTCGGATGTTGTCTAGTATAGATTCTTTTGGATTTTGTCTTGGGTGTGAATCAACCATACCGATCGTATGGACTAGTCATAAGTGAGGGTTAGAGAATCGTATGATGGACAGTATCTGGGTGTCCCACCTTCTGTTCTAGTGACAATTGGATGGTACCATTCGTATGATATAGTGATGAGTTGGAGGGTCAACTCGTACCCACCTATGATAATTTTACAATTTTAAGTTGCAGGTATTTTGGACATTTCCCCTTTTAACTCCTTTGGATACCATAACATAAAACAGCTTTTGGGACTTTATTAACATACTATTCTCAATCAAACACTCTTAAAAATATCTCTCAAGCTCTTGGTTCAAGAAAAGCCTAGGGTTTCTTCAGACAATCAATTAGGGTCTTTTAAGAATGAATCCCTCCATCTTTCTTTGTGTATAACACATGTTACACTTCCCTCATTGTTAGTTCAACAAAAAGCATGTGTTTCAATGTTTGATTTTTATGATATTTTTATGGTTTTGAAATAGATGTTAGGGTTTTTGGTTGCTTATGGTTGGATAATGTTTTCCCATGTTTTACATATGGTTTTCATGTTAAACTTATTGGTTAAGCATGTGGTTACATGGGAATGGTCAATTGATTATTGATTTTGGTTTAGGAAATTATATGCCCTCAACATGTTTGTTAAAATACCACTGGGAATGATTTTTGTCACATAGTTAACTATTCTTGAAATATTTGCATTGCATAATATGGTAATAGAACCTATATTTGTGTATCGGGTTTTAAATGAATTGTAATGGCCTTGGTGGGCATGATATTGGTTTGAATGGAAACTTTGGAGTCAAAATGGTTTAATGGCTTTGGTATGGCATAAATGGATAGATTTGCAAGCTCTAATTTTGGTATGACGATACCAACGGTTAATGCCTAATTAAAAAGACTCCTTAGTAATTAGTTGGTTATATGTGAATTGTCTTAATATAGGCTTAAAAGGGTTGTGATAGAAAAGCCGTGGAAGGTAGAAGTCCCAGGAGGACCAAAAATAGAAACTCATATTTGCCAATGTGAGTTTATTCCTTGGTGACTGTGTGCATGATGTAAAACTTGTATTTTGGGAGATGTACTAGTCATCTAAGGTTTTCTCTACTTCGTGTGGATAAAACATGTCGTAGACCTTTCAGTAGGGGGAGATAAACCCATATAACCCATGGCTGAATTTAGAACGAATGAACTATACAACCTAGGTTAAAGGTTTTAAATACATGCTAAACCTAGTTCCCTATCCCGACATCGTATATATATATGTATGTACGTGATTGCATATGATATTTGTTGGTTTTGATTAATGGAAGTATTTTATCCTTTTTCTATAGTATATGCTAGCGTTCACTTCACTAACCGTCTTCGGGCATTGTATCCCCACAAGATGTAGGAACTAACTATACAATTCCTCCTGCTTAGTGACTTGGATTTGGGGAAAGCTTTGTGTTTGACTAAAGTGGTGAGTTTTCATACCCCGAAAGACTTCATTTCATGCTATGGACTTCTTTTGTTATTGATATTTCTTGGATTTGGTTTTTTCCTATGGCCGGGAGCATGTCCCGATAAAATTTTATTTAAATTTCGGATAAAGGCTTGGCTAGACTACTTTGGGCATTAGGGATGTCGGTATTAGTGTCAGCCTTTGTATTGGTATTTGCATTGGGGTTGACAATGGTTGGATATTTGATTGGGTATTTGGTTGGATAAGGTTATGGATTTCATTAAATGTCTTTCAATTATATTTGTTTTATGTTGTTATAATCTTGGAATACATAAGACATAGGGTATAGGGTGGTTATGGTTGGGTATTGGGGGTGGTCGCTGGTCCTGGTCGGATTTTAGATGCTACACATGACTAGGCCCTAATTCGAGTCATGTCATGGGGTTTAAATCAAAGAATTATTAATTTAGGACTTCCAAGTCAAACCTTTAAATTCCACTTTTGAATTATTTTTTAACAAGATTTAAATGGCAAGAATCAAATAAAAATAATTAAAATAGGGATTTAGATCTTACTAATGCTTGAAAATGGAAGAAATTGCCCAAGAATAAGAAAAATTGAAGTTTAAAGTGTCAAAAATGGTGAAAATCACAAAAAAAGAGTATATATATATTACCCAAGTAACTTAAGCGAACACTAGGTCATTTCGCTTAAGATACCATTGCTTAATCAACCAAGTGTTTCTTACACGATGCCCACTTGGTCTGCTTGTGTTGCATAAGTGGCAATTTCTTATGCAATGTGATACTCGCTTATGCGATACCCTAGCTGTTAGCCTAGTCACTTAAGAGGCATGCTTTTCGTGATCGAGAGATCCACTTAAGCAATAAAAATGTCGCTTAAGTAGATGCACCAGCTGATTGGTGCATTATTTAAAGACTTAAAAAAATTTCAAGTCTCGATAGACCCCTCGAGATTCATCTAGAACCTCGAGAATGCAAATGAACTATGTTGACCCATCAAATTCAATACTTCATACTCAATGGCGATAACAAATTTTTGATAAAACATCATTTTCACAAAATTGACCCCCAAAATTCAATTTCATAACTTACCAAATTGAGGATCGAAATGAGATAAAAAAAGCCATAAAACCACACCAACAATGTTACCAACAAATAATCTACATTTTGGGTCTGATGGCGTGGTTTATTTTTCCATCTAATGCACCAAAAGAAAATGTTGATTAAAGTCAACTACAAAGACTTTTAACCACTAAAACTATAAACTCGCATTAATCACTTCGATATGTCTTAAGAACTGTGCCAATCATCTCCACGCCCCAGAAATACTACAAAGTAACCACGAGGAGGGGTAAATGGTCTAATCACATAGAAATGAATAATTCACAAACACCAAACATAAGACATTACATCAAAAAAGGTATGCAGTTAGTACTTCAAATTTATTAATAATGTGAGATATGGAAAATAAAAGTGTTGAGTGCAATCTTGTAGAAACTAATAGCATGTCAGGTCTTTTCCTCTTGTAACTCTCGAGGAAAGAAATTTCCTATGAAAGCTTCCTAATTAATAGTCCAGTTTATAGTTGCAATACCCTCACCCTATTATTCTTTCACAAACCAACCCAATTTTTACAAAATGGTCAAGTTGATAAGCAACAAGATCAAAACTTCTAACTTTATTCAAACGTATCATAAAAAATATTTTGAACCTCATCAATATAGTTCTCGGTATCCTACCTCAACTTTGACCCAAAAAACTCAAGGGATTTATTTTGGAGGAGTTATGGATCCTAGTAGTATCTTGAACATTCTGAGGACTTTTAGGGGCTTCTCGCTGACGATGAACTTACGATGTCATAGCCTGAGAAAACACTTGGATAGCATTTTAGAAATCAACATTAGTAATATCAGCCTAAGGTGGTTTTGTAGAACCTGAGGATTTTCATTACAAGATTTGCATGGGTGTCTGGTAGCTTTTTGTGGATGCATGATATGAAACATATGCAAAGTAATAGTTTGGAAAGATTTATAAACTTAAATTTATCTCATGAACATGAAGTATGAAAGAGGGGAAAGTATTTTGTAAATTCTCTCTAGCCTCCTTGTTATAAGTGTAGTGTACTTCACGCCTATAAAAGCACTCTACCAAACATGGCTTTTTAAAAATCCTAAAACTTCTGTACCTAGTTCTATGATACTAAATTTTTCATAGCTTAAGTCAACACCTTAGCTGAGACGTGGTACTTAGAACCATAAGTGATCATGTGAATCTGAAGTAGAAACTATAGTAAAAATCCCAAAGGTGATTCTAGAACATAAACTGAAATCATAATATTTAACATGTCCAAAGCCTGAAGGTTTTACATGAACCACAAAACTAATGTTTGAACGCCTCTAAAATTGGATAACATAATTTGTTGGGACAAAACCGCTACTGCCCATAAAAGCATTATCTATAATAAAGAATGACAATGAGAGACTAAGCTAGGTCCCCGAATAATGAAAAATTGCCATTACTTTAATTAGTTCTAGGGAAAACTAGCCACGTGTTTCTAAATGATCACACGTATATACATAAATAAAAATATAGGCAGAAAATGTATGCGATTTGTATAGGAAAGGTACTAAGTATGAATGAATAATGCTAAATAATAAAAATCATATGTATGACATAAATAAAGAAAACGAGCAAAAGTGGAATTTTCATAGCAATAATAACAATCAATTTAGAGTAAGTGTAGCTAAATCATAAGAAAATTTTCTATGAAACACATATCTAATATCTTACTATCTAGAGTTATAAAATAATCATATAAAAAGATTGTCAAATCATGGTAAAAACTTTTATGTGGGAGTTTCTTACAATCGACATACATCACTTGAGATAGTGATGTTCAACATCTAACCCAGTTGGAAGGGATACTCCATACATTGGTAAGGTATAGTACCTATATATCTATATGTGAATCCACTAAATGTGCTTTTTGACTAAAGATTAAGAACTTGTGGTGAAAATATAATTCTACATTGGCATGTAGTTATGGAATTTAGGTTTTCAAAACTTGTATCTATCGATGCTAAATAATCCTTTGAAAAAAATTCATATACAATCATATGCTCAATAAAATATTAAATAACTATCTATACATTGTAAAAACTTGAATCTTTACTAAATTCATATTTTGAAACTATCTTAAACTTCACCCTTCCATGAGTTTAACATATCTTCTTGAATATTAGTAAATAACATCAGAGTACCAAACACATGCTTTAAAATATATGTTTCAAGAAACATATTCAAAATCATGTCAAAAACATATAAGGATGACTAGTATAACCTTACTTGACATAACATTCAATTCAATGTTCATAAAAAAACAAAATTATAAATCACAACTTCAAGAAAATCAAGAACTTTTCTTAAATAAAGTAGGAATTGAAAGTGGTTTTGTAAATTTGATGAAATTAATATGCTTTTAGATATAATAATGAAAGAAAATTCTCATTGAAGTCCTACATACGTGAAATTGAAGGGTTTGTAGAGAGGTTTCTTAGTATGGAACCTTGGAAGATGTAATACCCCGAGACTACCCCTTGGATGTCACAAGTGATTAGAACTACAAGTGATCCCAAGCTAACCCATGATATTGGAATAATTCATGAGCAACTGAATAAAATACGCAAAACTAGAAATATTATGCAGAAGATATGTCATTAGCTAAACTTATGCAATACAACATTATTTTAAAACAGTTACATCACTGGATTATACGAAAGAAAACTAAAACTGAATACATCAACTCTGACTGACTGTCTATGAAACATCTACTAATACTGATTATAGGTAGCCGGGACATGACCCCCAACTATACCTAATTAATACAAATGAATAAGAATAAAATACTAAATCTACAAACTGACTTGAGTCCCTGAATAATGAGAAATCATCACCTGTTAGAAGCTACGAACTACCTGATCGTGATTTTTTGAGCTACAACTGATACCTAAATTATGAAATAATGTAGCTTGATAGACGTATATATGGTCAATATTTTTGAAATGTACTGAGTATGTGGGGGTGAATGCAATAAGTAAAAATTGATATAAATCACAATCTTAAAACATGCATGCTAAGTGTATACAAACTCACCTTATTCATGAATAAAATTGGAGGCTGAAATATCATAAAGCATAAGTAGTAAAGCATAATCCAATAAAGTCAGTGAGTAAGAATGAACTGTTATGTCATCATAACTCTTACTGATATGCATCATAATCTAATTCAAAAAACTTGATTTGTTTCTTCACCCTATCAACTCCTTCTTAGATTAAAGTTGACATTCTAAGCTATGGGCCTATTCTATATCCTTAAGACTGAGCCATAATTTTTTTACTCTAATAGTCTACACTTAAGTTCTCAACTCACCAAGATAAACTGTATTTAGAACATACTAACTTCATTCTTGGACACTCCTTTCTTATATATCATCCTTAACTCTCTCTAGCTCCAATAATCATCATCCTGTAACTCCTAACTTCGATATTAAGAATGCCATATACTATATAACTAGCATTCGCATGTAACAACTCAATCCTATTATCTAAGCAAATTGACACTCAACAATCTTAGAAAACTATGTAGACATATATTACCTTGGCTATACCTCTACATCATACCTATACCATCATACTTAATTGCAAATGAATGAACTTAAATCCTTGCATACATTATTTCTGCCTACAAGCTTGTTTCCATAAAACCAGCATCATTATACCAAAGTAATCATTATTTCCACCTTGATGATCATCCGCTGTTCAAACCTAATGTCTAGTACTAGACATGATTAACAATACAACTTCAATACTATTATTTCTTGGTAGCTATAAAATAAAACATCAAGAAATACTAGTTCACTAAAACCTCATAATGAAAATAATAGATCCTAATCTTATGGTCTATCTAATTACAGTTCATTAGCATATTCTCCTTTCACACATCACTTCTACTTACTCATCTATACATCTAAATTATATTAATAGCTCTATAAGCATCAACCAATTTCCTTTTCATAATCATAAAAGAAAGCCTAGATCAACAATCCTTAACAACCTAATATTTTCATTAATGACCTATACTTTTCTAATATAATGAACCACTAATAAAAACTTATTTCCTATTTCAAGCATATCCCAAGTAACCTTAACTAATAAATCCTTATGAAATCTACACCAAACTCACTACCCTTTACATAACACACAAAGATATGTCACCTCAATCCTGACTTAGTAACATATAAGTGATCCCAAGATAACCCATGATACTAGCATAATTCGTCAGTAACTAAATAAAATAAACAAAACTAAAAATATTAAGAAAAAGAGATGTAATTAGCTGAACTTGCTCAATACAATATTATTTAATACATTTACATCACTGGATTATACAAAAGAAAACCTAAACTGAATACATCGACTCTGACTATCTATAAATCCTCTACTAATACGACTATAGGTAGTCAGGACATGACCCCAATCTATTCCTAATCAATACAAATAAATAACAATAAAATACTAAATCTACAAACTAACTTGATTCCATGAATAAAGAGAACTCATCACCTGCTGGATGGAAGTTGTGAACTACCTAATCATGAGTCTTTGAGCTAACACTGATACCTACAATATGAAATAATGTATCTATGCAATTATACGTGGTCAGTACTTCTAGAATGTATTGAGTCTGAGAGGGTGAATGCAATAAGTAAAAACCTATATAAATCACAATCTAAGAACATGCATGCTACGTGTATACAGACTTACCTTAATTATGAAAAAAACTAGAAAATGAAATAACATAAGTAGTAAAGCATAAGATGATAAAGTTCGTGAGCATTAAGCTTAATTTCTAATCATCTTTTTGTGGGAGATTTTTATAACCGACATAAACCATGTGAGCATCATGGAGTACAACCTCTTATCCATTTTGCTAGAACCCAATGTCTTACCCATGCTGGAAGAGTTTTTATATACCTTTCCACTGGTATAAAACCTTAACTAGAGTGATCACTAAACTAAGCTTCTTGGGGAAAGGGAGATCTTTTCTGGCGAGGCCCCCTGTAACTAGAGTGATCACTAAATTGAGCCCTTTAGGGCAAGAGAGACACTCTCCAGTGAGGCCCCTTAAACCTATGGTGGCACGGCGTTTCTGAGAAAGATACGCTAAATAAATATTCCACTTGGTGCTAAATACTACTCCCCAAAATATACTAATGCTCATACTTCATGAAATTTACCTTGAAATAAGCATATAGGTTTATTAGTCTGAAAACCAATCATGCTTCTATTGCTAAATATTGTTCTTAAATAACTGTGCGAATTTCATATATTGTTTGAGACCATAAGATCAAAATTGAAACCTTAAACAAGTTGTGATACTCTGTCACTTAAATTTGTATGCTAGAACTTTTTGTAAACTAAGTAAATCATGCTAAATCATATATACACTTTTCCACTGATGGAATATCATGTCAAAATACCAAAACTCAGTTCATAAGATCAATTTCATGGATAAACATATGTAAACATGAAATATTATACTCAATAAGGCTTAACTCATGAGGAATAATCATTATTTCAAGCACAAGAAATGTGGGTATGAACCCTGGTTATCAAATCTTTGAATTTAATGTAAAATCTTAAACTTTTAGGCACAAAGATGAAAGTTAATCTTTGTTCAAACCCCACATACCTAAACTTATGGATATCTTGAAGTAAAACTTGAATTTGTAGCCTTGAAAGTTGATCTTTGGGATGAAACTCTACTTTTGTTTCTTTTGAGAGTGGAGTGGAGAAAGAACGCTTAAAACTTGATAAATGTTGAGTAAATAATATGTATAGGGTGATCTAAGTCGTGGGGTAGGGTTTTGAGGAAAGGAAAATACCAAACTACCTCTAAGGAAACTAAAAATAATTATAGAAATTTCTCGTTTGATGACTTAAGTTGATGGACCATCAAGTAGTTGATGACTCATCAAATCCTATTGTAAATCTAGGGTCAATTTTGAGCTTTACTTCTTAAGATTGACGACTTCAGTTGACATCTCATGAACTACTTGATGCCTTGTTAATTCCCATCGTCAATCTCTAGCATATAGACACTCTCAGGTAAAATGAGCATAACTTTCAACTTTGAAATTAGATTAAGGTGAAATTAGATCCGTTGGAAAGAAGACTTAAAGATATTTCATTTAGTTGGTCTTGACCCCACAAAAGATATATTTTCTATAAGTTATACTCATTTAAATTTGAAAATTTTAGGCTTGAATACTAAAACTCAATCGATACCAAATGCGCTCAACTCAACTTTGCTTTTAATGCTTCATATGACCATTATTCTCATCAAAAGAACTTTACACACTAGGTAAATGATTATGACGCTCATATATGATTAAAAATAATCATTTTTAGTCCTTTAAACATATGCTAGCAATTTGAATCTTAGCTAGGAGTTTGTGGGGTATTACAAAGGCCTTAGGTTTTGTGAAACCCCTTTTCTATGTTCTTGAATTTTGGGAAAGAGGGTTTAATGACCCTCCAAGTTATTTTCTACATTATAATGTATTTTTTCAATTTAGATATTTTGTATAGCTTTTTGAATTCATTTATGACTTGCTAAACCTGACAGTTTAGTTATTGAGCAACTCATATGTTTTTTAGAGCCAATTTCTTATTTTGAAGTCTTTATTGGTAAAAATTGGCTACCAAGAAAAAACATCAGTCAAACAACCTTGTATGCAAATTCTGACATTCCAATAGCTTTAAAATATCAATTTTAGGCTAGGTGAACCTTTGGTTTGGGTCCCAAGGCTTTCATAATCATTCCAGGCTATTGGCTAATAATTATGAAAAATGACACTTTAGTGTGGGACCCACTTTTCTTCAAGATGACCTCAGATGGAAATTTTTATTGCACTATTTAGTTTGAAATATCAAATTTTATAGGAAAACTTAATTCATTAGCATATATGGTATTTTGAATGAATCCTAAGGGTTCGTGGAGACTTGAAAAATTCCAAGTATCAAACTGCTGCTTTCGCTAAAGTGGCCCCCTTAGGTATTTTAGTGGAGTTTTCTTTAGCAGCCTTCCAGACTCTTTAGTAACCTGGCCTAGCGTAGTGATCTACTTCAGTAGCAAGTTGGTTGCTAAAGCTGTAACGCCCTGAGATCCCATCCCAAGATGTCACACGGTGCTTGTGACCCCGAAGGACCACAAGATAACCCTTTACTGATATCTGTACCTGTACACTGCATAATATTTGGAATAAAAGTAGAAACTGGCCATAAGGTTTAACACATCTATAAATACTCAAAATATAAAACTGAATACTATACAATACATCCATCTGAAAAGCCTCTAATTTGACTGAACTGTGGAGTTGATGGGATAGGTCCCCAACTAACTCCGTCAACTGAAAGTAAATAAGATTTTGATTGCAATACTAGAAAACTGAAACTCATCCTCGAAAGAAGAGGACTCACTGCTACTGCTGCTGACTGGGACTGATCTGCTGATGATACTCTGGGTCCTGTGCCTCTAAACCTATGGTGTCAAATGAGACACCATAGCACAAATGCATCAGCAGAAAATATACCGAGTATGTAGACGGTGTAAGGCTAAATGCAAGGGCTCATACATGTAAAATATGTATAAACTAAATGATCATCAGAATACCGCATGAAAACAAGCACACATACAAGAATGCACAAATCATACTCATAATCATCACAACTCTAGAGACTTGACCTTGGGTACCGCTTTACTACGAGCTAAGCTCACTACCATTACTGAGATACTAACCACTGACTTATTTGCTACTGATAACTGAGCATCTGAGTATACTTATATCAAAGACTGAGTTCTGAGCTTACCGCTTTCAACCGATAGAACTTTTCTAACAGATAACTTCGGAAGCTTTATCAATGATAAGAAAATAGGATTATATCCGAATCCAACAACAAGAATACTCAACAAATTCTGATAAGGAGACCAAGCCTATCTGACGAAAGATCTTTAAATAGGATAATAAGAATATTCAACATGATCTGACTGAGATCAAGCCTATCTGATGGGAGATCTTTAAATATGATAGTAAGCATCTATATATTAGGCCAAGCCTATCTATAGGATGGTCCATGAATCAATGGAACTATCTGAGTTCCTTACTGAGATAGACTACTGTACCACACAGTCTTGACTTCTAAAGATTGATATTGAAAATGCAACTGTGGGAAGTAGTCACTTAACCGACATGCCCCGACCTACCACAGGTGGGGTCCAACCTGTAACCCCAACTAGAAGGGCGTCAATACCGTGCCACGGGTAAAGACTCACTCTTAGGTCAAGCCTCTCTGATGGGATGACCCTCGCAGGAAGTTGACCTGAGGCAATATAATAGTTAACCTCTCTGACAGTGACAGCCTCTACTGATGGCGACTCTTATATCCTACACTAGCTACGCAGTTCTAGAGTTCAGAGATTGCTACTAACGACTTTGGCCTCTCTCTCTGGCGAGAGGAATTACCAACCCTCCCTCGCTCGGTGTTAGTTTCTACTCCTAACTGAAAGACTCTCACTGAATCCTTAGAATGAACATAATAAAGCTGAATTTATTTACATGATCATGTTTCTCAAATGATCTGGCTGAAATACGCTGAGATCACTTGGTTCCATATTTGACAGAAACAATATCGAATCAGGGTATCTGACTGATGATACATGGCTCGATTAGATTATTCGAATCATTTATGAGATTAGAATTGAATCACTTGAGTTCCATTAGGACTGGAATAAGTACAGTTCTGAGGCTAGATTACTAGCGATATAGAGATTACAAAGATAACTGAGATTACTGAGCTTTATTAAGCTTCAAACTTGTTTGACGATACAGAGTTCTATAGTTCACTGAGTTCTGAAAATCATGGCTCGGTTGGAGTTTTTGAGAAACTGACATGGGCTCTAGACAACAGCTCTATTTTCGGGTATAAATACCCCCAGGACTCGATAACATAGAAGTAAAGCATCATCATTCATTCAAGCATTACAAGCATTCATGCATCATTATCATCATTCAGGCATATTCATAAGAAACTCAGAAATCATGCCATATATTCAATTTCACAATCATTAGAACATCACCTCAAGCCTCCAAGGATTCACAAACGTCTACTTAACATCACAAATACCAAGGGGTCACTCTAAGCATTTCATAATGATAACATACTTTCCCCCTTGCAAACCTTACGGCATCGCATCTATCATTTAGGAAATATAAACCTCTATTCACCATCATGATTACCAAAGGATCGCTCATAATATTTAGGGGGTTATCAATATCAATTCATTGTCGCAAACTACCTTAAGGAAGACATGCTATTAAATTATACCCCATTCAATGAAGTCTTGCATCAAGTACTTCACACCTATAACGGTCTTGACATATATCTAGATATCACGAGATTTGGGAAAACTTTACACTATCATGTCATTACTCTCTTGCTAACCACTTAGCATGTATCAAAACTTAAAATAAATCAAAGAGAACTCACTTGGGAGATTTATCGCTATTTCATCTTAACTTACTCACTACGGTCTTTCAACAACCACTAGACATGTCCGGTTCTACACCTACTCGGGGATTCCATATTATTATTATGGCTCATTACGCTCACTAAGGCATTTTATCAAACACTAGGTGTGCATGGACTAGCCTAAACCTTTGGGTTTCCCCTTTAACATACTGCAATGCCCCTCTATGCTTCAGCTCAGCCTTTCATCCAACCTATGGGGTGCATACTCTGCTTATTCAACCATTTCTACACCTTAATATTATGAACACCTCACATAGGCACCAACTTCAAAAGGGCTCACATAAATTCCACATACTAGGGTCAAAGACCATAAATATTGCATACAATCATGAATCCAAACTCAACAACACAAGTAACATCAACTTCAACTCATACAAATCATGGAATATCACAAAGCATAAAATCCTTAAGTTTATAAAAAGGGTACTTAAGCTTCTTCGATGAAAGGGACCCAAGAATTAACATCTACATACCTGGGAATTTCTTTTCTTGAAGGCTCTTGAAAGGAGTTCTTGATTTCTCTAGATCCTTCTTGATTTCTCTTGAATTTTATGAAAGGAGAAGAGAGTATTTTGATTTTGGAAACCCTAATTTTTGGATGGAAGAGAGAAAAATAAAGTAAAATTCTGATTGGGGTCTGTGATGGTTGAACTGACGGTCCGTCAGAGGGAGTGACGGTCCACCAAGTCGTCCGTCACTCAAGTTCCAAAACTGAGATGTTCTACCTCGGAGTGACGGTCGAAGTGATGGTCTGTTAGAAATCTAACGGTCCACCAGATCGTTCGTCACTCACGGTCTAGGAATGGGACATTCTGCCTCGGTCTGATAGGCCCCTTGACGGTCCGTCAACTTTCTGACGGTCCACCACTTTGGCCGTCACATGATGACCGAAAAAGGAAGCCACTACCTTGGTCTGATGGGTCACTTGACGGTCTACCAAGGACTTGGCGGTCCGTCAGATCGACTGTCAAACCTGCTATTCCGACAATGCTCAGTAAAACGGCCTTAACTTCTTCGTTCGATGTCATATTTTGATGAAATTAGTATCGATGGAAAGCTTGTTCAATTATATACATGACTAAAAGTAGAAATTAGGGAAATTACACACGATTCAAAGTGTTTCATACTTGGGAAGATAGTTCTGAAACTTTTAGACTCAGATTTTTCCGCTTTGCTGGATACGCTCTAAGGCTCAGGCTAGAAGAGAAACTTGTGGGGTATTACAAAAGCATAAGCCACTTTAACTCTAGCTTATCTTGTTTAGTGGCATTCCAGGTAAGCTTGAGTACATCTTTAGTGGCATATAGGCACTTTAGTGCTAACTGCAAAAGCGGCCTAGTGCCCTCTTTAGTCGCACCTGAGAGTTAATAAATGGCTCACTTAGTCATATTTTCCCCTATTTAGCACACTAGTTCAAGAGTGAAAAACCTAGAATGTGTGTAAACTTTGAAGAGACATTGATAAGAGTTTTTAGGGTATTTTTAATCTTGGATTACTCATTTTCTATCATAATTCTTGGTAAGTTCTCTCTAATTCCATGGTTACATTTCTAATTATTTCCCAAAATACATAGTATATTAGTGGTTTGATTTTAGCACCACTAGAGCTCAAAATTTACCCATTGTAGAGGGCAAATTTTCCTCTGGTATTGAGGGACACACTGATTATTTTAATAGTGAAATTTTACAAGCAGGCCCCACATGGGATTTTAACATGATTTTTAACCCAAAGCATTAAAATTCAATATAGGTACCATTTTTATGTGTTGATGATTAGATTATATTTTTGATAGCATAGCATCAGATTGAAGATCCTCGAAAGGGAAATTCACCGATTTAGCAGATTTTTCCAAGCTTTCTTTGGCACCCAGATAGGCTAGGTATGCCTTTCTCATATATTTGGATAATTTGTTGTATAATTATGGTAATGTGTTAGATATGAGCTGGTAATTAGGTCTTGGATGTGTATTTACCATTATTTGAATCTTTTAATTAATTTAGGAGGCGTGAATTGGGCATAGTTGACTTCTTTACTTATTATTAGGGTAAGAATTGATATCTTAGAATTGAAATGTAGTTTAGTTAATATCTATCAGTGAATTTAGATATCAAGGGCTAGTTTGGGTAGAAGTTGAATTAGAACGAGTTTTAGGGATTAAAAGTGGGCCCCCTCCATCCTACCTTAGGCCAAGACTATCAATAGATCCTTGTTGACTTATTAGGCACAGTATATCTTTTAAATGAATATTTTATAGTTCTAAGAGGTTATATTCATGATACTTATTCTAGATTGGCACTTGTGGGTTGATACGAGTTTCGATTCTAGTCTGGCAATTTATGATCTTAAGACCGATTTGATTCAAACATTATTCATGATATGAGTTCTTGTTCAAGTTGGGTATTTGACTATATGAGTGTTGGTTCAAGTCTGGCATTTGAATATTGTACTTTGGTTTAAGTTCGGATTGATAGGTTACTTTTTATAGTTATGGAGTTGGTTCTAGTCCAATGTTCATGGTATGTTATTGTATGGATGGATTCATGGTTATGGCTTGAGATATAGTTAGTTAATGAAATTTTGATTGATTACTTTCTTGATTTCTCCCTCCAGGCTTATGGAGGCCTACATTGGGTTTTTTATTTTTCTGCACTTATTGGCTTATGGGAGAAAGTTTTGCGGTGATAGTTATATGTTCCTTTACATTATTATTTTGGTTTATTGATTTAATTTTAATACATGGAGTGTTATTTAAGTTTTTCCCTTTTTCTTTAACTTAGCTTATTAATTTTGCATATCTATCATACTTATATTATGATTTAGATAAGTTGGCCAATAATCCCTACTAAGTACCTATGGCTTTGGTACTCATACTACACTTTTGTACCTTTTGGGTGCAGATTTCAGGACTAGTAGTTGTCTTGACATTATGATCATACCGTACATAGTTCGGAGATAAAAGTGAGCTCTTAGAGCCAGAGTTGACCTTTACTCCTTCTTCAACTTTTGTCTAGTCTTTCATCATTCAAGATTGATGTTTATTTAACTAATACAGTGCTCATATTCCTTTTGTTAGTGGCTCTTATACCAACCCTACTAGGTCATGGGATACTATATTTACCTTCCAAATCGTTATTATTTTTCCCTATTTTATTACATGTAAACTTTTACTTACATATTTTTGGCATTTATTTATGATCTCGATTACCATTTCTAGGGGGATAAACTAGGTGACATCATGACTCATAAATTGAGTCACAATTAATTGGTATTTGAGCACTACGTTCACCAGTATTGTTGGTACTAAAACAAGTGTTGAGTAAAGTACCGTGGATTTGAATGATGACGTCTGTTTCTTATCTTTGTGAGGCTATAAGACATTTTTAGGAGTTTTTCACTTCTTTCACTCATTTCGCGCTAAGAGTCTGAGTAGGTTTTTAAAGATTTCTTAGTTTCACCCTTTGACAAATGGCTAGGATGCTGTTTCTATATGAGATGAGGACCTGAGTTTGTGACTAGGCATCCTTTCTTGGTTCGTGGATGACCATGAAGTTGAGGACAACCTAGACACATAGCCCCGACCAGGGACTTGCATATGGGGCCTTCACCAGACTCTATATTTACTTTTGAGCCAGAAATTTCTCCAACCCTTCCAGTGGCGGGCTAGGGCCAGACCAGGCTCTATAGAGATTTATTCCTTCCTCACTACTCAGGGATGCATTGATTGATTTTTGGTATTAGTTGGTGGTCCACCATCTGATAGTGCACAGTTTACGGATTAGAATGGTATTGAGGCAAGGGCATAACCTGTAGTTGTGGATCCTCAAGTTGAGGTCCCTCCTACACTTGTGGTTACTCAACCAGAAGTTAATTAGCTGGTGGTTCCCAACCTACTATGTCTATTGAGGAGGAGAAGATGCTAGTTAGATTCTTGCGAATAACTCTTCCTACATTTTTTGTGCATCAGATGAGAATGCTGATGAGTTCTTAGTTGTTTGTGAGGATAGACTTAGTAAGTTAGTTCTAGTTAAGACTCGTGGATTGGATTACACTACTTTTTAATTGTATTTGGTGGCTTGAAATTGGTTGAGATGTCATCTAGATTCCACGCCAGATGGATCCCCCCCATTGACATGGACTCAGTTTTCTAAGGTCTTCTTCGACAAGTATATGCCTAATAGCCTTAGAGATCATTTGCGGGATTCATTCTTGAGGTTGGAGGATGGCTATATGACTATTATAAAGTATGAGGTTCAACTTTATGAGTTGGATAGGCATGCTATATCTTTCTGTCAATTGAGTATCTGTGGGTTCAATGTTTTATTTAGGGATGGAGACTTCCTCTCAGCATGTCTACGCAGATTTTAATTATTTGTAGTAGATATTTGGTTGAGGTTTTTGATCCTACTTAATTATGAGGGAGATGTATCACGAGGACCAAGAGGCAGTGATAAGAGGCCACAATACCAAGGTAGTTTTAGGGGAAGCCATAGTAGTTTATGGTTCAGAGGCAATGGCTCTCAGGGTAGGTACCCTGTGTGTCTCCTTATAAGTATCATGGCCAATCTAATAGGCTCGTTCATGCCGCTCTTTATATCACCAATGGAGGACAGTCTAGTTTTAGTGATCATCCTGGCTAGAGTAGTGGTCAGCCTTCAAGAGG
This sequence comes from Capsicum annuum, assembly GCF_002878395.1. NCBI lineage: Eukaryota > Viridiplantae > Streptophyta > Magnoliopsida > Solanales > Solanaceae > Capsicum > Capsicum annuum. Next base: position 72,303,804 of record NC_061121.1, read on the forward strand.
TTCATTTTCTTATTATTCTGTCTATGGTAGTTATTCTAGGATAGTCGGATATTTTAGTTTTAGTACAATGCTAGGGGCATGTTATGGTTATGGGTTCTTTAGAGATTTCTCAAGGGAGTGCCCCAGTCGTGGAGCAATGGTTCCTTCATCTGAAAGGATTCTACCAATTAGTGTAGAGGATACCCTATTTAGAGGTGGTATGCGTAGTCATCAAAGTGGTCCTAGGGTGTTCGTGGATGTCCTCAGACAGGAAGGATAGAAGAACGATCAGAAGCCTATCCATATGGTTGGCATGGTAAGTTGTATGTCGTACCTGCTAGACTTAAGACTGAGTCTTCAGATGCTATGCTTACAAGTATGATTTTAATGTTCCATCAACTAGACTTTTCCTTATTTCATCTGGGATCCATATATTTGTTTTGTATTTGCTTATTATGCCTTACGGCTAGAGTTATCTGGCAATTCATTATTTGTGCCTTTATATGTATCTACTCCTATGAGTGACTCTTCAATAGTGGATTAGATTTATAGATCATGTGTTGTGACAGTTTTAGAGTTGGATACCAAGGCTAATGTTATTGTGTTAGATATGGTGGATTTTTTATTTGATTTAGGGCATGGACTAGTTATCCCATTATCATGCACTCTTAGATTATTTTTCCAAGATCATTACCTTACCCTTGCTTGGCATATCCTCATTTGTGTGGCAGGGATCTATTAGCCATGAGCCGAAGGGAATTATTCCTTATGTTGGGTCTAGGAGACTTGTTGTAAGGGATTATGAGTCTTCCCTCGCTTATATTCATAATGTTTATGTGGGAAGTCCCTCGCTTGACTCTGTTCTGATTCTCCATGAGTTTAATAATGTTCTCCTACTAATCTACCTGGTTTTCCTTCTGTGTGCGATATTGAGTTTGTTATTGATCTTAAGCTAGGCACCCAGCCTATTCTTATGGAACCTTACCATATGGATAGTATCAAGCTTAAGGAGCTGAATTATTAGTTTTAGGATATTTTGATTAAGGGTTTCATTAGAATGAGTGTGTCTCATTAGGGTGCTCATTTCTTTTTCACGAAGAAGAAGGATAGTTTGTTACGTATATGCATTGACTACAGACAACTTAATAAGGTGATAGTGAGGTACCAATATCCTATGCCTCGTATTGATGATTTGTTTGACCATCTTCAGGGAGAAGCAGTGTTCTCTAAGATTGACTTACAATCTAGTTACCATCAATTGATGATTTGAGCTGAGGATATCCCAAACACAGCCTTCAAGACTCATTATGGTCATTACACTACAACATTTTAGTCTTTTGGCCACATTAAATTCGGATCACACTTTTAAAGTGTGACCTATACCATTTAAGACCACACTTTTAAGATGTAACCTGAGGTTTTAGCTTCTGGTCATATTATTTTTGACAACGCTTAAAAAATGTAATCTTTAATGTTACAGGCCACACTTATAAGTGTTAATCACCATATAATTAACAACACTTATTTATACACATGACTACATTTTTAAATGTGGTATTATTATAATTCAAAAGACTACAATCTAGAAATGTGGCCTAAATTTTCATTAAATTTTTTCACACTCCCTCTCACATATTTTGCTCTCCCTCCTATTTATAATGGACAAAAAATAAATAAGAACAGTAAATGTTTAACAAATATATTGATCTCTTTTTCCCAAATATCTCACAGATCAGACTCACAAAACCCTTTCAGCTTCTTTCCCAAATATCTTGTCAAATCCATCGATCTATTGAAGATATTTGCCCAAAATCGTTAAATTTCTTACTCAACTCAACTCAACTTAGTTAGCATATCAACCTAGAACCTTGAATATAGTGACGGTAGGAGTTTTAGTGGGTTAATTATGAGAGTTTTTTAATGGTGGGTTAATTCAAGTTTCTTAATGGAGGGTAAATTGCGTGAGATATTATCGTTTACTGCTAATTCCTAGGTCTCTTTCATGCTTGTTTCCTGTAATGTGCTACTTATAAGGATTGCTGGTATGTTGTTCTATTCTTTATTCGCATCTTTTTAACATTTCCTGGGTTCAATTGGCAATAGATACTTGATCTGATAAGTAGAGTACAATAGAAATTTCAGGTTGTAGGAACTCTTTAGCTGTATATATGATTTTCGTAGTTCATAGCAAAATTCCATTTGTAGTGTTAGCCAGGAGAACTTTATTAATTCGTTTCTTATGATGGAGTCTAACAAAGTAAAATTCAGCGTGATCACCTAAAACGTTCATCACGCTGAATATATTGGCCATAGTTACTCATTAAAAGGGTAATACATTTTGAAAGCCATATGTGAGAAGTTTCCCAAATGTGCTTCACGGAGGAAGGAGGAGTACTAACTTAGAAGGAATCTAAATTGAGATGGCGGATAAATTAAAAATCTCTTTTATTTCCTCTACAAAAAAAGATAATGACAAATTTCAGATATATTAGGATAAGTGGAATTGAGGAGACAGAGAAATGTTAGTGTCTACGTTCTAGGTCAAGTCATTTTTCTGTAGATAGTGAAGATGGATTAGAATATTTACGAACTTCATAGCTACAACATCAAGAAAGAAAATGTCCTCTAGCTCATATACATTCGTTTAACAGGATTCAACACTTATCACTTATAATTGACTCTGTATGATCTTTATGTGAAGAATTTTCTTCAGCAAAAGTCCTATTGATGCAATTAGGCAGTGCTAACTCTTTATGATCACATGCTATGTTGCGCGGACACTTCCAGGTAACCTTTTGATGTTCTAAACAACCATTGAATTTACACAACACCCTCTTCTCAGTAGCAACCTAGTTTTGATTTAGATTCTAACTAGATTGCAATCTATTGAAAAACATTTCCTATAGCAGATATGATCAATCTCCGTTTCCTAAAATAGTTTGTCATAAGTAAATTTGTAGCACTATTTGCACTTTCAGTAGAACAGAAAAGTACCTCTTGTTTGTTCTTCTTACCTCCTGTGAATAACTTGTATCCACCATAGAAAAGAAAGCCCCAACCGCACAAAGATACAGTCACAAACTATCTTGTTACCAAAACTATTCTTGATGTTGTCCAAGTAATATATGTAATCCCTTACACTGATGATATATATAACTTATAGACAATTGATTACATAGTTAACTTGCAAATTCTAAACAAAATCATTTTCGTCTGGTGATAGGTATGCCACAAGCATGGAGTAATTCATCGAGACCTCAAACCTGAGAACTTTTTATATGCCAATGCAACTGAAAATGCTCAACTAAAGGCCATTGGTTTTGGTCTTTCTATTTTCTTTGAACTTGGTAAGTCTTTGGAATTTAAGAGATCATATCCTACATTATATACTATATTGTTTCAATTTGTCTTTGTGATCATTCCTGTTTATTTGTGTTGAACTTAAGTTATATATACATCACCACACTATCACGGTAATATATACTATGTTTGGTTACTCAAACTTATTTATTTATTCGTGGTTAGGTCTTAGATTTTGTGAAATAGTAGGAAGTCCATATTACATGGCTCCGAAAGTTCTTAGACGAAATTATGGACAAGAAGTTGATGTTTGGAGTGCTGGCATTATATGTTTACATTTTTTTATGTGGTGTTCCCCCCTTTTGAGCAGGTAAGTTACAATTAAAAGTCCTTATTATTTCCTTATATTGATTTACTAATTGAGTTTATGAATAGTCTAGTTGTGTTTCCTTGATTTATGAGGTATGATTAGCATAGAAACTGAAGAAGGGATTGCACATGCAATAGTGAAGGGAATAATAGATTTTAATAGATATCCATGGCCAAGAGTATCCGATGAAGCTAAGGATATCCATGGCCAATAGTCTAATCCGATGTATGTAGCAGATAACATACCTTATTTTCAACTCTTGTTTATACTATATGTGTGTTAAGCATGTATCGTCTTATAAATTAGTTATCTTAGGTTGGGGGTTTGTGAGGTGATTAAGGTAGAAAGTTAGTAGGCAGTTGAGTGTCTGTCTTTGTGCATTCCAATAGCATTAGTTCCGAACTCTATATGTTTCGTAGCTTTGCTTGTTCACGGTTTGGTAGTTAGTTATTTATCCTATATTTGGTGTATCCCAACCTTATGTGGTGATCTGTGTGGTTCATAATTCATTATTGGTTTCTTGATTGACAACCAATAGTTGGTCCCCTACTGGGATTCGTACAAGTCCTATCTAAAATATAATTCAGGACACTTTTTGAAGCATAATGTGGAATTTTTGGTAGCTGAAACATGTAACACAGAGCAAACAGATCATTGGGAAATCTTGGTTGCTTACTGTTTGTGTTATTGTTCTATTTGGTATTCTATATTATAGGACAAGCTATAATTATTTTCTTGTTTTCTCATTTGAGTAGCTCATTGTTACATGTTCTTTCACTCTCTATGTTGATCTTTCATTATCAGAACAAACAGATCATTGTATCTCTGCCAGTCTTCATCCCAATCGGTTTCATTGGGTTCTCTTGCATAGTGTACAGAAAAATTGCTTATTTCTTTTGTGAAGATTGAGTCATGTCATCTCTTTTGCAAT